>NC_046379.1:24105534-24338034 GCF_011125445.2 Fundulus heteroclitus
ACCGCAGAAACAACACCCACGCAACATTTCTGCTCAGAAATCTCACCTTCTTTGAATTCTCAATAACCTCTTCCAGGTCCTACCGAGAAGAAGAAGAAAAAAGTTAAAAGCTCATAAAGTGTTTCAAAAGGGTAAAAAAAAAAAAAAAAAAAGTAATTCATTTTTTCGTACCTTGTCAAAATCCCCGGCAGAGATGTGACAATGACAGTCAACGTAGCCAAGCATGTGTGCTTTTTTTTTACCCCTTTGCAGCTCTCAAAACCAAAACATTCCCCGTTTCCTGAATGAAATGCAGACGGCGCATGCGTGCAATTTCGGTGGCCCAAAATTCGACGCTGTCCGTGCCAAGGGGGGCGGTGCTCTCTCGTGATAGTTGTGCGGCGCTGGTTGTACTGTATCGGCAAGTCCCGTTTGAAAATCAAACGCATCCAAGCGTTTCAGGAAGAAGCGTTTGTTTTACTGTACCTGCGTGTGTTTAAAAAATAATCGGCGCATCATGTGATAGTTCCCGTCATTTCCCTGTTTTGTGCGGACATCCAACCCGTCCGACCGGATCATTTGTGTCAGACCTCGCTTTAAAATGGGAGCCTTAGCAGTGGCGTCTCTGCTGGCTCTGATTCTGCTGGTGGACTTCAGCAGGGCCAAGTACGACCCGACGTGGGAGTCCATCGACTCCAGACCGCTGCCAGAGTGGTTCGACCAGGCTAAGTTCGGCATCTTCATACACTGGGGGGTGTTCTCTGTGCCGAGCTTCGGCAGCGAGTGGTTCTGGTGAGCGCTTCCTCCAACCTGTTCAAGCACTAGTTCAACTCTACAGAGAGCCTGTTAATGTTGGTGAGATGTCAGCAGGGGCGTAGAGGAGAGCCGCGGGGTGTGGGGGGCCGTGGCCCATGAAGAACAGACCTGAAGCTGTTAATAATGCTGGAAACCTGGTATCCTTTAAAGGGGACATAGCATGCAAAACCCATAGTTTTAGCCCTTAAATAATGTTTTGTGTACTTGGAGTCTAGGAATGCAGAAAATTTAAATGTAATCTGTCTAGGTGCTGAATAGAAATCTGTATATTCTGCATGGGTCATGTTTTTAAAGCCGTTCAGTTTTCTCTGTTCATAAGGTCATGGGTTTCCTTATTGGGTAAGGACTCTGTAGCTGAAGCAGAAGTGCGTCATGACAACTGCAGTCCGAATAGTGCAGCCAGTAAGGAAGGAGGTAGGAAAAGGAGCCTGTATGCTTCCTCTCACAGCTAATTTAACATGGGAAATCACAATGTCCCTTACTGCCTCTGAGGAGCTATAAGGAATCCCACAATCCTGTGCGTGACATGATACAAATAATTGGTATAAGCACGGCCCACCTCACTGAAATCAACGAAAATGTCCAGAGAGAAGAGAGCACGCACTTTGTAGTTCATTTTCAGAAGGCTGTAGGCCCGGATTTGACTCCCATCATCCATGTGCGTTTCCGTCGTGTAAAGACGTCAGAGTTAAAGACCGTTCGAAATTAGCACAGTAGTCAGTTGCTCCTTTCCTCCCCAAGATGGAGTTCTTACTGTTGACCCCATAAAATGTCAAGGAGCAGGAGCTAGGAGCTATTATTAGATGCATTGGATGGAGCAGTGAACTTCCAGCTAACCAGTTTCGCATCTCTGCCTTTATTTTATTTTCTTCCCACGATTTTGTAATTCAAGCCAAAGGATGCTGGTGCTAAAAGTGGACAAGTGAAAATGTTTGGTTGTTGGATGTATTAACCCACAGAAGTGCAAACAGGCTTAATTCACAGGCAACCGGATTTTTGCTCGACTTTTCTGAAAATAGGTGTTGAAAAATATTCATAAAAGCCAAGTGAAAGTCCGGTTGCCTCCGATTTAAGCCCGTTTATTGTTGCAATGACCCAGACAGCTGAGAATTTACACAGGACACCCACACAGTTAATTATACCGTCCCCCAGCATATTATAAAAATGGCGGACAGAGTGGAGTGGAACTCTCTGTGACCTGCAGGGACGCAAATTTGATGACTAGGCCAGTCGTCGGTCAAGGCCAGAGTAAAAAAAAAACTTCAGATGCACTTAATTTCTCAGTGCATCTCCACTGAATACCCATAAAATAAAAAAATCTGATTTGAAATGACACAAAAAGTTGCGTTGTCAGTCATGGTGGAGCGCCTAACACCTTCTCTGTGGCGCCGCTTTCAGCAGATTAGGTCAGCAGGGGTTCGGTTTGGATGAAATGTTTTCCTGTGCTTTTTGTTTATTAAAACATTTTATTTAATGCTGATTATTCCTCCGTTGCGGTGTCTTAAATGTGATGCTTTCGTTCTCAAAGGTATTATTTGTGTAATGTCTGATTATTTATTTATTTATTTTTTATCCGTCTGACCTTCTCTGAGCCGCGTGGCCCTGATTTATGTTGCAGGTTTTACTGGCAGAAACAAAAGGTGAAGGCCTACGTCGATTTCATGCAGAAAAACTACCCTCCAGACTTCAAGTACCAGGATTTTGCACCACAGTTTACAGCCGAGTTCTTCGATGCCAAAGAGTGGACGGACATATTTGCCGCGTCGGGGGCCAAATACATCGTGCTGACCACAAAGCACCACGAAGGTGCACAAACAAAGACTACCTGCGGGATAAAAAAAACGTGCTTTTGTGTTTGTGGAATCTCCGTGTGTTTGGAGTTTGAAGTGGCGTTTGTGTCTGTAATGTCATGGTGTAATCCTGCAGGTTTTACACTTTGGGGCTCGAAAAACTCCTGGAACTGGAATGCCGTGGACGTGGGGCCAAAGCGAGACCTGGTGGATGAAGTGGCGACCGCCGTGCGCGCCCACGGGGACATTCGTCTAGGGCTGTATCACTCCCTGTTTGAGTGGTTTAACCCGCTCTTTGAGCTGGATGCTGCCAACCTCTTCGCTACGACCTACTTCCCTACCGCTAAAACTCTCCCCGAGCTTTACGAGCTTGTCGGGAAGTACAAACCGGAGGTGCTGTGGTCCGACGGAGATGGAGATGCGCCCGACAAGTACTGGAACAGCACGGGCTTCCTGGCCTGGCTCTACAACGACAGGTAGGCTCGCAAATGCAGTGGCGCCACCATGGGGTGGCCAGGGGTGGCCATGGCCCCCCCATGCCATGTCCTGGCCACCCCACTAGCCAGTATAAATTATAGTAGCATCAGTTCAGGCTGTTAATCCGATTAAATGTACACCTAATTCCTAAAATAATTACACAATAACAAGGAATTGTTGTTCAACTCAAAATGTTAACTGTACTCTTATTGGTCTATGCATATTACATCAGAAGTAACATTAAAAATCAAACAATAAACCAAAAGATGTTAGTAGGCATTTACTTAAATCTTTAAAATTGTTTTCTACAGGCAGGTTTACTACAACAATAGAATAACATCCTGAAATTATGGCTTTTAGTTTCAGTTTGCCAGCCCAAGCTTTTAAATGGGCCCCATCGGGCCACCCCTACGAAAGATTTCTGGAGGCGCCACTGCGCAAATGAGGCCATTTTTCAACTGTTTTCACGGATGTAATGGATGTGTGTGTTGACAGTCCAGTGCGAGACACCGTGGTGACGAACGACAGGTGGGGCTCCGGATCCATCTGCAAACACGGCGGATATTACACCTGTAGTGACCGCTACCAGCCAGGACACCTGCTCAAACACAAATGGGAAAACTGCATGACCATCGACACCAAGTCCTGGGGCTACAGGCGAAACGCTCCTCTCAGTGACTACCTCACCATCGAGCAGCTTGTGGCGGTGAGAGACTTCTTTCTTTCTTGCAGTCTTGCTTTCAAAATTCGTATCATTCTGTAACTTAAGGGCCACACAAAATCAGTTCAAGGGGCACAAATGGCTCTTTGGACATGCCTGGCTTAGGAGGACGTGCTGCTGAGGAGTGGATGAAACAAAATAACATTTCAGGAAGTTCATGCCAAAATTAGAACAAACAAAGATGCATATTATAATCAAAGCTCAAAGGGTCTTTATTGGTTTTCTGTTTCTGAGTTGAAATCCAGCTTACCGAGCCCAGTGTACTATTTTTAGATGGAGACGTCAGGAGGGGCTAAACAGCTAGTATAAACAGGATAGTGTAAAAATAAAAATATGTATTGTTTTACATTTATGTTAATCCTGCAAAATTACCAATTCAACAGATTTAACGACAAGGATCTTTATGTATGTGTGTGTGTGTGTATATATATATATATATATATATATATGTATATATATATATATATATATATATATATATATATATATATATATATATATATATATATATATATATATATATATATATATATATATATATATATATAAATAAACACCTGTAAACTGAGGAGTTCCTTTTGGAAATAAACCAATAAATGCTTGGGACATTCTAGAAATCCTAAATTAAATTGTTTAAAAGTGTAGTAGCAGTCTAACAAATCTTCGTACTTCTGGAAGTACGAAAACCAAACACTGACCTTTTATTAGGCTGACTAATCAGTTTGTCAGATAATTAGAGAGCTGACCTTCCCAGATCTAGTCCCTTTAAAACAGAAGAGGCATTTTTGTCTTTTCCTGTCATCTCCCATTCCTGCTCACGTTGATTAATCTGCATCCTCCAGTGTGCAATAAATCTTTGGTTTCCTTCTCGCGCGTGTGCCTTCAGACGCTGGTGGAGACCGTCTCCTGCGGAGGCAACCTGCTGATGAACGTGGGCCCCACGCACGACGGAAGAATCGGTCCAATCTTCGAGGAGCGCCTCAGGCAGATGGGCCAGTGGCTGAAGGTGAACGGGGAGGCCATCTACAACACGACGGCGTGGCGGGCTCAGAAGGAGAACGCCACTAACAACGTGTGGTGAGTCCTCGCTCCATCCATCCATCCATCCATCCATCCATCCATCCATCCATCCATCCATCCATCCATCCATCCGTCGGCTGGTGCCTGTCTCCGGCGCAAATTGGGCGAGAGGCGTGTTATATCCACTGAGCTCTATTATACACTGGAGTGCTAATCACCGTCTGTTTGAACGAGTTGCTTTGAAGCCACCAGCCGCCATATTGGTACTCCCTATTTCCCCCCAGTAACAAGGGAATATGTGCGCTACAGCATCGAATAACGAGGATCTTCTCATGTTCAGGGGGGGCTTAAGACTTTTAAAATGTCAAATGCCATATACTTTTATGTTATGTTCTAAAACTATCAAGTACTGAGTAAGTCATGTGCTGAAATATTTTGCATTTTATTAATTTAAATATGTTTAACATTTATAAATATATAAATAACAATATACAAAAACATATATTTACATATGTGTATACATATATATACATATATACATATACACATACTTATATATACATATATATATATTTAATATGAATAACATGTAAAATATTTCAGCACCTAATTTCCTAGTAGTTGATAGTGTTAGTACATCCACTGACTGTAGAATTACCTGTGAAATGTTTTCACACAGCCAGAAAACTGCTTGTTGTTGCAAGCAAATCTTATGGGGTTCTGTGAGAGTAGGGAGTAGCAAGATGGCGGCCAGTGACTTCAGTTTTTCGGCAAAATCAGCACTCCAGTGTATTATATAGCTCAGTGGTTATATCCTGGACGGGTCGCTAGTCAGTCACAGGCCAAAGTCTTCGCTCTTAATGAAATAATAACTTCCATGTGAATACAACGCCCTATCTGCCTTGGAAACTTTCTTAGAGCTCAGTCAGAGCACAAAAATGAGTATCATCATATAAGTAAACGGGAGTTAGAAGTTAAACCCGTTTACTTCCTGTGTCTTGCTCTGTATTAATGATCTGAAGAGAACTGTGTCTTCTGCAGGTACACGTCCAAACCTCAGGAAAAGGCGATCTTTGCCATTTTACTGGCGTGGCCGGATGATGGATCGGTGATTCTGAATGAACCGGTGGTTACAAAGGAACAGACTAAGGTAAAGCCTATAGCCTGGTAGAATTTTCCATTAAAAATACATTGAAACAAATCAAAACAGTTTCATTCAAACACTCTTGTGTATCAGAAGCTGATTTCCTCAAAATGTTCTGCAGAGATGCAATCACTGTGAAAAAGAAAGTACATCTTACTCTAAATTCACTGAAATAACTTGAAACTGACAAAAGTAACAATAAAGAATTGATGAAAAATAACCAATAAAATCAGTTAATACATTGGTTTTTCACTTTTTATAATTCACCAAATAAAACCTCCGTAAAATCCATTACACATTAAATGCATTGGAAATGTGAAGGACAGGTTTTTTACGTGTTGTCTCCGGCCCTAAAAAGGTGGAGCTTCTCGGTTACGGCTCTCTGCAGTGGGAGCCAGCGAAGCCCAGCGGACTGCAGGTTATTCTGCCTCAGCTGTCCTTCAAACAGATGCCGTGCCAGTGGGCCTGGACTCTGAAGCTGACAGGTGCCTCCTGAAGGAAAACGACTCGAGCTTGAGCTGGAGCAGCACAGCAGGCCTGGAGAGAGACTATTCGCTCTCTTGCTCAAATGACTACTATGAATATTTTTTTGTTTTTGTTTTTTAATATGCATAAAAATCTAGGTTTGAAGAATAAACTTGCTGGATTTTTAGTGATTTGCACTTGTGACAATTTGCTTAGAGAATTGTCTTTTAAAAAATCTAATGCAGGAAATCAATTATAAACTGCACACATTTCTACAGATTTCTGCAGTTGTTAAGAAATGTATTTACTATTTGATAAAAATATATTTTTTACAATGCCACTTGTTCTGGTCATTCTCCTTTTTCTATGTGAATCATTAAAAAAATAATCTGATGGAAAAGGCTCCCTGTGTATTTTTTTTTATTTTTTATTATTCTATCAGCCTTTTAACTCTTTATGGAAGCCCTTTGTGCAACTGTGATAAAAAAATCAATAGTATGACTTGCTATCTCAGTTATGAAGTTTGGATTTAGACTCTCATAATTCTGAGTTTAAATGTCAAATGTCAGGTCTTTGGACTTGAACCTTATTATTTTAAGTCTCTCTTCCACTTTATATCTCTTAACTATTACTTTGAAAGTCAATCATGATTTTGTATCTCAGAGTATATATTAAAACATAAAATTAGAATAATGATTTTTTTTATCAGAATTGTGATTTATTTTTGTATTTTATTTTTTGACATGTCTTGTCTGGCAGTGCAGCACTCAGAATTGTTTTCTTAGTGCCAAGGAGAGCCCAACAGATTGAGTTTCACATGTAGAGTGTCACTGCTTTAGCTATTCCAAAAAAAAAAAAGTAAAAAACAAAGCAACTGGACTTGTTTTCCGTAGTTGAAGACGTTTCAGTTCCTCTCCAGGAAGCTTTCTCAATTCAAAAAGTCTGGAGAAATGTGCAGTACCAAGCTTTATACTGCTGCCTAACAAAGTCTAAGCCATTACAAGGCCTTTTGTTAGGCAGCAGTATAAAGCTTGTTACTCCACATTACTCCAGACTTTTTGAATTAAGAAAGCTTCCTGGAGAGGAAGCGAAACGTCTTCAATTACGGAAAACAAGTCCAGTTGCTTTGTTTTTTACTTTTTTTTTTTTGGACTGACCATGATCTGAATCTTCACCAGCATACTGCTTTAGCTATAGTGCTCCACTTGACACTCATGCAAAAACTTTATTACACGTTATTTTGGGATTATTTGATTTTCAATGGACAGGAAATGTAAGGAAAAGAGAATTGGGGTGTCGCTATCACTAGGGTGGAGAAGACTGCCCTAACACCCCCGCCGCTCTCCCCCACCACACAGCGCAATAGTAAGGCAACGGCACTTGAGTGCAACAAAGTTTTGCATAAGAATTGGGATTTTTGTATTCCATTATTGGCTTTAAAAGTCAAAATTATTTGAAATTCTTCTGACGTCTGCCTATAATTCTGACCTTTTATCTTTATAAATAATGATTTTGAGTTTAGTTATGTGTTTGAATGGGTGAATGACTGTAGTGTGAAGCATTTTGGGGTCGTCTGACTAGTTAAAGCACTATACAAGTACAAGATTTTTACCATTTATTAGGATTCCAAGTCCAAAACTGTCAAGTCAACTTGATTTAAAATTTTAAAATAAAAATTCCACCATACTTCGGACTTCGAAACTTTCAATTATGAATCTGAAGTTGTTGTTTTTGCTTTAAAAGTTGAAAACATTACTAGATCTCTTAATAAGGAGTTCATCAGTAACACTTGTGATTTGAAATGTGATAATCACGAGTCTGAAAGTTACTAAATGTCATGGTTAGACCTGTATATCTCATAACTGACTCTAAATCTCATAAATATGGCTTTATAACTTTTATAACATTCTATATACTTTATAGTCATGACTGTGTGCCAGTTTCTTCCCTCCAGGGGGCAGAAACGGGCTTCCGTACTTCTCTGAAAGCCTGTGATGCTGTGATTTCTCCCTTTGGCGCCCCCTGCTGGCCACACCTATACCAGCAGCAGGACGTTTGACAGCGAGCTCCGACGAGCTGAGCTCTGCGCCTTCTGCTGTGCACAGATGGCCCAGCCGAAAAGACCAGTCGTCCTGACGCTCCTGTGAGCTGCCGCTGTATCTAAGTCTCCAGGTGACTCGGTGACCGGTAAGTCTGCTCTCCCGCGTCTGCCCACGGCGGGGCCGCGTTTTGCTTAAAGCCGTCGTTGCACCGTGGTTGCTCCGCCGAGCCACGGCGGCTCTGGGTACACTTGTCACCCGAGATGGAGCGCCCGGTGGAGGGCAGATCGCACTGTTGTGTCTGCTCCCTGTTGCACGCCTTTAAGGTGGGAGGTCCCTGTTCCGCAAATGTTCCATGACGCGCAGATGGGGGGTTTGCAAGGGGTTCTCGCATCCATGCAGAGACCCCCTCCTCCTCCCCCTCCTCCTCCTCCTCCTCCTTCTCCTCCTCAGGCTTCCCCTCAGCACATGACTGCTGCTGATCCCCAAAACAAACAGCGAGCTGTCAGGATGCTGTGCCGAGAAAGCTGCGGAATGGCAGATCTGTTCTGCATGCGGGCTCTTAGAAAGATGCCAGTGAGCTCACACACCTTCTTGGATGTTTTAGTATGTAAATACAATGGTCTGTCATCGTTGTACCCTGAGCAAAACTAATTTAAAGGGATCTATGTACTGTTAATGAGGACAGATGATAATGTTATCTTATTATTCAGCTGCTCCATAAATGATTTATCAGTGATTCTAAAATAATATTAAATATTGTTTTGTGTGTGTGGTCAGTGGTCAACACACATTAGCACTTAGTTGTTTAGTTGGCATGCAGTTATATCCAGCCCCACTGAGTCAATACTTTGTAGAACCACCTTTCCCTGCAATAAGAGGGGAAAGCTTGGTGCATTAATAGACTGAAAGCTTTGACCGTCCCTACTGGCCAAATAGTTTCAGTTCAGTCAGACTGGATGGGAAGTAACTGTGAACATTCATTTCCAATTCCTTAGGATGAGGTCTGGTCTTTGACTTGGCCATAAGAGTACAAGGACAAGCCTTGATCTAAATCATTCTGCTGTTGCTCTGGTATGTTTATGGTCCCTGCCCTGCTGGAAGTTGAACCTCCGTTCATTTTGGAAGCCGTTTGCAGGTTTGAAGTCTTGCAGACTTCCCTGTATTTACCGCCCCTCGTCCCGTCAACTGTGAGCTGCTTCACTGCAAAAACGGATCTAAAAATAAGTCAAATGTTCTCAAAGTTAGTGTATGTGTCCTAGATTTGAGCAGGTAAATAAGATGATCTGCCAATGGAATGAGTATTTTGACCCCTAAAATAAGATAATTAGATATTCTGCACTTGAAATAAGATGGAGATGAGTTGTTCCTATTTTAAGTGCAAAAATCTAATTCGATTGGCAAATCAGCTTATTTACCTGCTCAAATCAAGGACACATACAACCATTTTAAGAACATTTTACTTATTTTTAGTTCCGTTTTTGCAGCGTTCCCATTCCTATCTTAAGGATGCACTTAACAGCATCATGCTGCCATCACCACGTTGGGGGGATCACGCAGTGGGGTGGATCCGCTCTGATGTGCGGTGTTATTTTTTCCACCACTCGCGGAATCTTGGTCTCGTCTGATCCGAGTACCTTCTCCGCCCTCATGCGTTCACTGTGTCCACTGATGGTTGTATTCTCATCACTATTCCATACAGGTCCACAACAAATAGCTGTCCTGGTTACAGATCTGTGCCACCTGAGCTGTGGATCTCTGCACCTCCTCCAGAGTTACCTTTGTCCGATTAACATGGAAAATGGTGAAAGTTTCAGGGTTGAGACTCTTTAATATATTGAGGGGGGATCTTAAAAGGACTTAATTTTTGAAAAGGTGGTTATTCGGACAGCCAAAGACAGATTTTCCGGGGTGAGGGGACTTACATTGTTCTTTTTCCTGGCTAGTCATGTTGTTTTTCCACCAAAGCCAGCCATACTCAAATGAGTCAGATGATATTTGGATCAGCGTATTAAGCCCTGATTTCTACATACATTTCAGCATGATTATCACTCAGGAGGACGCAGGCAAACTGCCAGCATCTCCGTCATGACGGCGTTTGAAGCGCCGTTTAAATTTGTCCTTTCCTCCTCTTTGATTTTATGCCAAAGGTGACTGTTCGAGTGGGAAGAACGGGGTGTCTATCAGAGCCCTAATTATGTGTCATTACGCAGCCAAAGCCCATTTTTGTCCGCTCGCTTCTCCTGTCTTTGTGCCGTGGTCTGTGCCAGTAATTATACATGTAGACAGGAACTGGGAAACTATTTCAGACGTTGGCACGGTTGTCATGGAAACACACAATCGCGTGAGATCATTTTCAGGTACCGCTGTAATGATGGGACGACGCGCGTTCTCCTTCGAGGATGGCTCGGGGACACGGGCGGACGAAGCGGTCGGCGATGGGGCCCTCGGAGGCCGCGGGTCAGGGGGGATGTGTGGGGTGGGGGGGTGAAGATCTCTGAATGAACTGTTGCATCAGGTGAAGAAAAGCAGAGGCTTTCTGGTGTCACGGTGCCTCGTGTTGCTGTTTGCATCAGCTGTTTGTCCAGCGCGCCGGGGCTCAGTTACCCTTTTCAGGGGGTATCTGCCTCCGGCATATGACCACCCCTACGGGGAGCCAGGGAGGAAAACCTCATTCCTTCCATTCATAAATATTCCCCCGCCGCCACCCCCTCTTCTCCCATCCATTTTAGCACTAAGATCATGTCGGGCCCGCTCGTAGTCAGGTGCACCACGCGTTGGCATTCGATCGCATGCAGATCTGCGGCCCGATTTGAGCCAGTCAGCAGAGCCGCAGTGTAGCTCCAGATAGTGGAAATGCCAAGCTGTGTGTGAAACGTCCCGGGGGACAGACCCATTATATTTATAGAGACGAGCGACTTGACCTTCACTGCACATCGAGTATCAGCCATTTTAGTGCCGCTCCTCTAGACACTGAATACAGCATAGTGGATCGGAGCTGCAGCGCCGTTAGCGAGCTTCAATCTCATCTTTGGCTTGTTAGAGGCTCCGGCTAATAATAACTCGGCGCAATTCCATACTGTGCAGAGGCTGTCGATACTTAGTCTGTGCCCTTTTTTTTTTTTTTTTACTGCTTTTCAAAGCAATACCGGAACCTGGAGGGAACGGTAGAGAAAAGCTTGCAGTTTGAGTAGGATTTCAGCTGTGAGGTGAGGTTCAGCTAAGTCATTACACACCGTAAGCCCTGATCTGTCGTTCTGTGTAAGCTTAAAGATAAAAAAATAAGATGTTTAAAAAGGAAAAAACGCAGAGCCATCTCACCACAAAGCCGGTGCAAATCTGAGACGGCGTTCCCCAGAGGTGGCCAGTTGTTCTCGCCTACTATTGGCACAGAGGGAAACTGAGGACCAAGTTCAAAGCAGCTGCGTTTTCGTCTTTGAATGCCAAGCCTTAATTTAACACACGGCGCTTCAATGTTTACAATGTGACTTTGAAACAAATTCAAGAGCAAAAGGAGGCGACACCGCCGGTCGTTCCAGTGTGGCAAAGAAACGTAGAAGTGGACGCGTGGATGTGGGTGAGAAATGTACAAGGATCTGCCGAGGGAGTCTGCTGCTGCTGCAGGAAACCTGAAAACAGAAATCCAAAGACACTGAAAGTGGCAAAGGAGCAGAAAAGAGGACTTGTCACCAGGGCAACGTTGACGATCAGGCACTTTTGACATGGTGTGTTCAGAGGGATGTTTAGCATGTATGAGAAAAGCGACGTTTTAAACAGTCTTCCATAAAATTAGATTTGCCAAATCCACAATAGCTGTGTTGTCAGCATTTACCCCCCCCAGCTGTGGATCTCTGCAGCTCCTCTAGAGTCACCTTCGGCCATTTCTGGCCGCTGCCATGGCCGTTTTAGGTGGACGGCCATGTCTTCACAGCTTTGCAGTTGCTCCACACCCTTTTTCCTTTTCACGTGGCTGACTAAGCAAAGCTCTGTGAGGTGTTCAAAGCGAACCTAAGCCACAGCTTTCATCCTGACCTGTCTGCTGTGCCCCTTGGTCTTCACCATGTTTGTTCATTGATGTTCTTTAACAAACCTCCCAGGTCTCCAAAGAACAGGTGTGATTACGCTGAGATCAAAACACAGTACATGCATCTGGACACTATTTACCACTTGTGTGACTTCTCAGTGGTTTAATTAAGGGGTGTCGGAGTAGAAGGGGCTGAATACGAATCCATGCTTAGTCTTTTAGGGTTTTACTCGTGGAAAGGTTTGAAAACCATTTTCCTTCCACTTCACATTCATGCACCATCTGGTGTTGGTCAATCACATCCAACCTCTGAAGGTCGTTGAGGTCTCAGTGTACAAGGGGTCAAAATGCCATAAGGAGCCTTATTTGCCTTCTTGTCGGCACTACCTTAGGAACAAAGCAGTTTGGAAGTTTAATGATTATCCATTTTGTAAAGCAAACAGAGTACATCAGTTATGTGGAAGATATCCTATCTTTATTTTCAGATGTGGTTTAAGTTTCCACCTGAGTTTTACTTCATTGTCCTATTTATGGATCACTAAATGACCTGATAAGGAAGCAACACAATTTTTTCAGGTACAAAGACAGTGACTAGATCGACTAAATAACTAAATAAATAGCCTGTGGTAAAGCTAGCTGAATGTACAATGCAGGTAAGGAAAAAAAAGGGGGATTAGCTGGATTTGTAAAACTGAAGCGTTTGTTTTAATTTAACAAAAATCGAATTATTCAGCGTCACTTGTAAGTGGAAAAATGTGGCCATCCACTCCCATTGCAGGCGTACGGCTTATATAATGTCATGTAAAATCATGCTTAGAGGAAGTCTTGAGATTTCACAAGCTGCTGCATTAATGCCTAGGCTGTGTCACATTGAACCCACAGATCATATTCACTGGATCGGGTTTGCAGCTGCAACATAATCGACAGTATTGTCCCGGTTTTCGCCGAGTTAATCGTCACGACTCTCTCCATTCACAAAGCGAATCCTGTCGTGACGGGAAGAACTGGCTCGGAGCAGGCTGTGGGTGTCTCAGAGCACACAGAAAACAAGCGTCGGTTTTTTGCACCAGCCTGTCATCCAGCCGCGTGCCGTCTTTTCACCGAGCTCCTGAATAGAGTCACGGTGTAGGAAGTGTACATTCAGAGCGTATCGGCACCATGTGATTAGAGTCTTTCAGAGACACTTCTGCCTTTTTCTCCTCCTCTCGGCATATGCCGATAGATTCCAGCAGGAGACCGGATAATGGGAGTACAGGAATACATGTACCTGAATGACCAGAATGTGAGAACATTTCTGGCTGAGACAACCGAGTGATAATCTTTAGCAGAAATTGTACCAGTCTCGCCTTTCTTGGCCAATGCTGATCTTCTTTGATGTCTGACCTGCAGATCCTGATTTTTTCCCTAAGGATTTCAACACATAAAAGATTAAAAAAAATAGGCTAGACTTAAATACTGAATTACAAGATTTACCCTGATTCATGCAGCAAAACCTACAGCTGCCACCAGACATATACATACCATGTAAAAAGACACACACCTCTGTCTTTTCCTTACTGCCTGAAATTAAATCAAACCTAGTCTTTCCTGTTTTAACTCTGCAAAAATTATTTATATCTGCTAAATACAAGAATAATGAGAGAGAGAATTTTTTTTAATTCAGAAATGTACTCATACCATGCGTTTTTAACAAGATGATTTAATGGGTCCATACGCTTCTGATAGGTTAGTACACAACATTAAAGTTAAAAGGAGGCATTACTTGTGGACGTATTTCATGGCAACACCTTAAACAAAACGTCTTCCTTGTGTGACATCATGGAAAAATCCAAATAAATCAGAGAACTGTGGGGATTCAGAAGTCTGGTTCACCCGTCGGTACAATTTCAAGATCTTTGAAGGTGCCACGTTCATCTGCTCAGTTTGTACGCAAGAATAAACACCATAGGAATGTCCGGGCCTGAAACCGTTCAGCAGGGGTTCTGTGTCCCGGATATAAATGTGTTTTGTTGTAAAACGTGCATATAAACTCCCAAAAAAGGGCAAAATGACTTTTAAACATGCAGAAAGAAGCTGGCGGGAGAGTGTCACTATAAACTGTGAAATAAGTCCTATAGCAACATGGGCTGAAAGGCCACTCTGCAAGGAAGAAGCCAGATCTCCAAAAACAACAGAAAAAGTGAGAGTTCGAGTTTGTAAATGTACTCAAAGAGCTTTAAATCTGAAGTGTTTGACTACGATGATCACTGTTACATCTGGAGGGAATAGGGGAAAGCTCGCAAGCCTAGTACAGGGGTGGCAGCGTCATGGTGCGTGTGTTTTACTGCAGGAGGGCGCAATACACTTCACAAATCACATGGCATCAAGAGGAAACACGATGGGGGACTATTAATGCAACATCGTTTTTTTTCTTCCTTTTATATTCGTTTATTTCTTTTTTAAACTCTTTTTAAAGCGACATCTTAAGACAGGGGTGTCAAACCCAACGTTTATGTGTGTCCCTGCTTCAACACACTTGAGTCAAATAATCAGGTCAGGACTTTGGAGAACTTGACTGCAGACTGAGGAGGTAATTTGATTCAGGTGTATTATCTGAAAATCAGTTGGTCAAGAAATTTCTGGGTAAAATTCATGCAACTCATTCTGAGAAGCCTGCGGAGGGAAACCAGAACCGCTCGATCCAGCACATATAGGTCAAACGGAAATTGCACCAATACTAAGGAAATGTATGCAAATTTATGAATTTGAAAGAAATCTCTCTGATTATTCTGGCCTTTTAGTAGATAAAACAATGTTGGCCTTTCTCACTGACCTGAATCCGGGAAGGTTTGATCTGATCCTGATGTCAGACCGTGAGAAAAAGGCCTAGGTGTCTGTTTCGACACAGTGTGCGCAAATGCTCTGTTTCAACTGCATATCTCTAAAGTGCTCTCTTTCGGTTTAAGCATTCATAAAATAGTGTGAATTTTCTCTTTTGACACATTTCATGAACAGTAGTCTCGGTCGTTTGAGCCGCCAATAATCCATCCGGGCCGATCAAAGGAAAATGGGTCTGACTGATCGCTGCCTCTCTGTTTAGTGGATGAAGTCGATGTTTGGCTCCTTGGATCATGACAGCCGGCTCCCCCACTTTTGTGTGTGGAGCGAGGCAGCTGCTGCTCTGCTTTCAAACGCGCTGGGAGATGGAGAGGCAGAGAGAGGGAGGAAAAGCGTCCTTAAACGTGGGCTGTTGTGTAATCCCTCCCAGGGCCCCTTTGCTATTTTTGTGCCTGGGTCCGCACGTCACGGCTGGGTATTTTCTCTGGTGACTTGCTCGCATCAATAGATCTTCTAATGTACACCCAGTCGGCCAGCGGGCTCCACAGCTGATGGGACTATTCCTCGCTAATTTCTTTTGTTGTCCTTCTCACCGGGACACGAGCGGAACAGGGGGATGGACCGGGCAGCATGAGGAATGTCACATATGACTGTCGACATGGGACGGGGGACTGTTCAAATGTCAGGTTTGTACGAGGATTAAATTTGATCTGTGAATGTCAGCTGCTGTAGGAGCCGAGACCCCCCACCTCCACCACACTGTTGTGCTTTATGTCATTGTGATCGCAGGGAGAAAGAGAGAGAGAGAGAGAGAGCTGTTGATTCATGCTTAATGCTTTTGCTGCCGCGGGAGAACCGCAGAGGGTTTTACCATCCAGCTTGTTTTCAAGCCCGTCATCTCCTTATGATATTTCTGGATTGGTTTGTCAGCGAGAGTCCTCACGCCCGTTCCCTTTAATGGCCAACTTAGCCTCTCTAATGATGTAATGCGGCAGCATAGCGATGCCAGCCCTGTGGCTGCTCGTTGTTCTCCCCCCGTGTGTGGAAGGCAAGTCGGCGTTGTTGTGCCCCCCCACCCTCTCCCCCCCTCCTCAAAAGAAGCGGTAAAGATCACGTCTCCATCCATGCGAACACACTGTACCACCGTCAGCCCACGTTCATCCTGACACACACCTACTGCCAACCACCTGCCTCCTGTTGTTCCACGTCATTGCTGCTGCTGTGTCACATATTTTGGTGATAGGTGAGTAGTGCTTGTCGTCCGGACTGTGAGGAATTCGGAGGTGAGGGGGGTGTAAAAAAAAAAAAAGTCAGACTTTGTCAGTAAGAGTTTGGATGTGTCGCCCCCCCTACATCCTCACTTTCAGAGGTATGCATTGTTTGTGAGGGTCTTATCTCACTGTCACTCTGCACCCTTATTTCCCTTCCCTCATCTCCTGGCTCCAGAGGATGGAAACTAACCAATGAGGTCACCTTGAAAGGGAGCTCCCTACCAGGCCTCTCGATGTTGTCCCCCCCCACCCCCCCCCCGCCCCCAACCCCCTTAGTTTACCTTATCTGTAAACCTCACAGATACTGAATCAGGGACCATTCTTTCAAGCCTCCGCCTCCTTCTTTTCCCATCTTCCGTCATAGCCCGCAGGAGCTGCCAGTCTCCTTTTGAAAAGCAGAGCAACCAAAACCACAAACAAGATCCTGTTTGTCAGGTAGAAGGTTCCCCTCACCGCCCGCGCTCAAGCGTCTCAGGGCATCTCGAGAGTCACCTTGGAATCCCATCCTCCGGCTTGTGCTGGAGCTGTGTGTGCGCCGCGCTAACAAAGGAGGGAGGAGAGCCGGAGCAGGAGAGCGAGAGTCGGAGGATGTCCTAATTAAGGGGAACTCGGAGGGTTTGAACCAGATAATCTTACGTAACCTCGTTAGGGAGGACGCTGCACTTGATACCGAGAAGACGGAAACGACGTGTCCTCAGATACCCGTCCTCGTGGCGCGCGGTGAAGACGTGGCGGAGAAAGCAGCTGGGTTAAAGCACAGAGTCGGGAGTCAGGCGTGTTTGCGTTCAGCGTGTGGCCCCCGCGTGCGGGGGATTGCTCTGGGCTGAGGCAGGTGTAAGGGTTTCAGTCCAATAGTAGTCAGCGGCAATACCTTTACAGGTGTAACTCAGTAAATTAGGTTGTCAAAAAGAGGTTTGAGTTCAGGGATTCAGTTCAAAAAGTGAAATGCATTTATACATAGGGGAATATATATTTCACAGCTTTTATTTCTGTTACCTTTGATGATTATGGCTCACAGCTGAAAATCAGACCCTGAGAAAACAGGAACATTGTGTAAATGTTACCTATTAAAACATTTTAAATGCACAATTTAAGAGCTACAGAAAAGTATGTCCATGTACTGTGCAGTATAACACTTGATAGTTGGTCGGGGCCCCTTCTGTATTAATTCCTGCATCAGGGTGGCGTGGCCTGGAGGCGATCAGTCTGTGGCCCTGCTGAGGTGCTGAACAAGCCCGGGTTGCTTTATGAGCGGCCTTCAGCTCATCTGTATTGTTGGCTGTTTTGTGTGTCATCTTCCTCTTGACAGTAATTCACAAAAACTCTTTGGGGTGCGACCACCTTGCTCGCCAATCAAGTGCAGTGATGTAGCCATTGAAGCGTGCATAGGTTTTTGGAACAGCGTGGGCAGGTGCCAAATCCAGATGGAAAATGAAATCGGTATATTCAAAAAAGCTTTTCACCAGAGTGAATCATTAAGTGCTCTAACCATTCCAGGTAGACTGTTGCACTGACACTGGACTTCAGAAAACCCAGTGGATCCCAGATGACAAAAATTACATGTGAGGTTTCCCAAGGGTGCATCCTGGGTCCCGTCTTATTCAATATCTACATGCTCCCTCCAGCTCAGATCATAAAAAACAACATCAGCTACCATAACTATGCAGACGACTCACAGCTCTACATCACCATGTCACCAGGTGACCATGAACCAGTTTAAGCACTGAGTAAATGCCTAGAAGAAATCAATGCATGGATGTGCCAAAATTTTCTTCAATTGAATAAAAACAAAACAGAAGTAATAATTTTTGGACCAATAGAGGAGAGATCAAAAGTTAGCACACAGCTTCAGCTAGTAACCACTGATCAGGCCCGAAATCTGGGAGTAGTGATGGACTCAGACCTGAACCTCCAAAAGAATCTAAAGACAATTACAAGATTGGCTTTCTATCACCTGAGGAACATTTCCAGGGTTAAAGGACTAATGTCTCAGCATGATCTGGAAAAGCTAATCCATGCGTTTATATTTAGTAGAATTGATTACTGCTGCAGTGTTTTTACAGGTCTGCCTCAAAAGTGGATCAGACAGCTGCAGCTGATCCAGAACGCTGCTGCCCGCGTCCTCACTAAGACTAAGAAAGTAGAGCACATCACCCCAGTTCTAAAGTCCTTACACTGGCTCCCTGTATCTCAGAGAATAGACTTTAAAATACTTCTGTTAGTCTATAAATCCCTAAATGGCTTAGCACCTAAATACATCACAGACTTGTTATCAGTGTATCAACCCTCCAGACCACTCAGGTCTTCTGACTCCAGCCTACTCTGCATACCTAGAACCAGAACTAAACAAGGAGAAGCAGCATTTAGTTCCTATGCTCCGCTTATCTGGAACAAACTTTCAGAAAACTTTAAAAGTGCAGAAAGCCTGAGTTCCTTTAAATCGAGATTAAAAAGACATTTGTTTAGGATTGCCTTCGACTGTTCTAGTTAAACTGTTTTACTGAAAAATCATTAGTTCAACTTTGTTGTCCAACTGTTTTTAATGTTTGCTTTTAGTTTCTATTTTCCCATGTCTATTTTGTTTCTACATTTTATTCCTACTTGCTTTTATTCTGTTGTATTTTCCTATATTTTAGTCATGCAAAGCACTTTGCATTGTCTCTGTACTGAAATGTGCTATACAAATAAATTTGCCTTGCCTTGCCTTGGATCGACACCAGCCAATGACATGGCTTCCCAAATCATCACTGAGGGCAGAAACTTCCTACTGGCCCTCATGAAACATGGATTAAGTGCCTCTGCACTCTTCCTTCAGACTCTTGGACCTTAACGTCCAGGTTTGGTTTGAAAAAAAAAAGGACTTTTGGACCACTGAGCACCAGTGTTGTCCTTTTTCTCACTAGACTGCGTGAGACACTTCTGACATTGCCACTGGTTCAGAGGAATACCATCTTGTAAGCCCATGTTCTGGATACATCTCTGTATGGTGGCTCTTAGAGCATCACCTTAAAACCACAATCTACACGTACTTCATCGTCCTCTCAAGACCGCTTTTACCGCTGTTGCATAGGAACTTTTTTATCACACTTTTTCCTTCCACTAAACTTTCCATTCAAACTCTTGAATACAGCACTCGACCAGCGACCAGCTTCTTAAGCAAGGACCGTTTTTGGCTTAACCTTCTGTTGGATGGTGCCTATGACCGTCGACAGTCTTCCTCAGGAAGACTGTGTATTATGTGTGGGCCATAATATAAGACTTCTTGGTTACATTTCCATTAGCTGCAAGCCATATTAAACAGACATAATGTGAATAAATCCATAAGATATATCTCTCTCTGTGTAATAAATCAATATAAGATGAGTTTCATGGTTTGGATTAAATTACTAAAATAGATTATTCTTTAATTGATACAATCAACTTATTTGCTGGAATATATGGGTAAACATTTCACAGTCATCACGTTTCACTGAGAGTTGATATTTTTTGTGCGGTTATGCACATGTAATAAAATTTAAAGGGTAACTTGGGGAAACCTCTGGGTTTTGTTCACAGCGAAGATAACACCCGGGTCTTTAAAGAGAAGCGGGTTTTGGCCTTGCAGAACAGTCACTTGTTAGATGTATTGGAAATACCTTTTTGCCGAAAAGCAGTTATGAGCATCGACCTGCTTAATGTATCCAGGTCCACTAGTATGAGGCAATCTACACTGTTTCCTTAGGAGCTTCAATATATTAGGGAAGAAAGCCAATGAGGTAGATAAAATACAAAATATATCTGAAATGAGGGCTCTAAGGAAAGTGCAGTTTCAGCTCCCCTCACTATTGTTGGCAAGACCGTTCGCTTGAAAGATTCTCCCTTGAGAAAAGATAAAGTAAATGTCAGCAAACGGGAAGTAAACGTAAAGGTGTGTTGTCCCTTGCTAAGGTTTAACAATAATTTGAGATAATTAGCACTAAAACTCCAATAAAGACGAGGTGTTTCATACTATTAATATCAAAATCCCCTCAGAAAAACCTAGTTTAACCCCTTAGGTTAAAATATCAAATATTCCAATTCACTGAAGTAAAAAGAAAAATAGAAAATAGTAGAGAAAAGTCTAAATTTGACACAGTATATGTGAAATGTTTGAATCCAAATTGGCTTGACTGCTGTATATTCCTCATTAGACTGCTGTATAATGATATAAGTGAAAAGGTTTATAGCCTGGTGCTATAATTGTCTATTCTAAATTAAGTACAACCTTAAAATGAATGTATCTCAGTATAAAATAAGTAGATTTTAAACTGTGACAGAATAGTTAAGCATCCAAAAGAGTTTATTGTACTTTCTACCAGTGCTCAAGTGTTGCTTAATGTCTTCATGCTTTGCGATAAAGATGTAGATTTTGAAATTTACTCGGGTTCCATTTAACATTCCCACTTTTCCTGTAAATGTATATTTATTGGTGGCTCTTACCCCATTGCTGATGTCCATCATTCTGCCAGAGTTTACAAGGGGGGACTTTTGGAAAGAGACTAATTCTTTCCATTCCTGCTGCCATTAAGCCCATTTTACATGTTAAACCACAGTTTTATGTGTGACAGTTTTGAGAAATATCCTTAAATAGGTCTCAGTTTATTGAGACCATTTTTGACTATTTGGCAACTTTGTTTGCATTATAACATCTAAAGTCAGGATTTCTAATACTGTTTTCTGTCTTTATTCTTTCAGGTGACTCCTCCCTGCTCCTCACGCATTTGTTAACATCACGAAGGTTACACGAGACATACCGTCCTTGAAAACTGATCACAAGTGAACTCGCTGGATTCATGGAGTCACTCGACGCCATTGCAGGGGTGAAGGGCTCCGCTGAGGGCCAGGAGAGAAAGATTGCACAGAAAAAAGGCACATCAGAAGCTGTTCTGAGACCTTCGGTCAAAGCGGAAAGCAAACGGTGGCACCAAGAATTGGAAGACGTTCAGAGCAGAAACACGGGTGGTTTTAGTGAAATGTCTGACTCAGGGAAACCTCTGCAATCGGAAGATCAGTTCTCACAAGCCCAGCCCACAAGCCATCCCGACTATGAGGTGTCTTTATCACTCCAGCCCGTAAAGCCCTTCTCTGTCGGCAGACAAAAAGCTTCAGCACAGTCTCCAGGACCTGCAAGTCAGAGGAAGTCACCCGCTTCAGCCGAGGTCCAGCAGCAGTGTTCCCAATCAGGGATGGACCAGCCGTCAGAAGCCACGGCTAAGGTGGAGCAGAAACCACAAAAGCCAGGAAAGTACGTGTGTGATTACTGCGGCAGGGCATGTGCCAAACCCAGTGTTCTTAAGAAACATATCCGCTCCCACACAGGGGAACGGCCCTATCCATGCGTCCCCTGTGGGTTCTCCTTCAAAACCAAGAGTAACCTGTACAAACACAGAAAGTCCCATGCCCACTCGGTCAAAGCTGGAACGGTGCCATTATCCGAGCTTGGGTCCTACAATGCCAATATGGAGCAGGGGTCTATTGAAGGGGAAGGAGAGTTATTCTCTGATGCTGAGCAAAGCACGGACACGGACGAGGACACTCTTAATGACCCGCTGCTGCTGCTGGACTCTCCGACTGAGGGATCAGATAACACCGCTGTAAAAGTGCTAAATCTCATTGCTCAGAAAAAGGGAGCCACGTCAATGTCAGGTCAGGATGGTTCATCCCAACCCAAAGAAATCAATGCGTCTCCTGTCACGGCCGAGGCCAGTCGTGCAATCCAATCTTCAACGATCAAGCAGAGGCTCGCTCTTCGGCTGTCTGAAAAGAGAAGCGGCGACTCGGAGCAAAATCTCTCCCTTCCGAGTCAGTCCAGCAAGGGCAGCACGGACTCGGGTTACTTCTCACGCTCAGAGAGTTCGGAGCACCAGACCGGTCCTCCAAACACCAATGCGAAGTCCTACCAAGAAATCATGTTCGGGAAGTGCTATCGGCCGAGCCCTAAGCAGACCTCCTCTTATGAATCTGGGGAGCTTCCCGAGAAATGCTCTGAGAAAGGTGTGTCCCGAGTTTTCACTCAAGAAAAAGATGCAGTCGAATCAATCAAAATAAACACCAAATCGTTTCTAAAGGAGGAGTTGAAAGAGTCGCTGTTAGACGCCGGGTGCGACACGGGGCCTCTGATCCGGAGCAACTCCATGCCGACGTCCTCAGCCGTGTGTCTAACGATGCCCCAGACCCTCAGAGGCAGCCACTCGTTTGACGAAAGAGCAAGCACAGGGGGCATGAGGCGACTGAAACGCCAAGGGGCCATCGAGCTGTATGTGCATGATGGTCACGCTGAAGCCGAAAGCCACGGGAAAATGAGTGAGCCTTCTCCCACTGGGTTGGACGTGGAAAGCTACACCTCTTTGGCGCTTGGTACGACTCAACACAAACATGCAATGGAGCTGGCGACACGGAAGCGCCGCAAAGAGAAGAGGGAGGAGGAGGACCTGCTAGGACAATACGAGGGACACCATAAGCAGTGTGAAGACATGTTTGATTCAAGCAAGGACTATGATATAAAGCAAGCTGCAATGGGGATAATGGCCTTAGGCAGGGGACATTTGGACATGGACATATCAATTAACCCTGACATATCAGGCCGAAAAAACCTAGGGAATGTCATTTCCGTTATCCAGCACACAAACTCAATAAACAGGCCTCATACCGACCTGTCAGAATCGTTCAAATATTATAGTCATCGTCTGGAAACCATGTCTTCGTTACAAGCAATGGAGGCCGGTGAGTCTTTTGAAATGGAAAGTGACGTTGGGTTAAGCCAGTCGGGTCAGCTGGGGCCCAAACTTATGCGACAGCCAAATATACAAGTCCCAGAAATCAGGGTCACAGTTGAGCCTGACAGTCCAGAAAAAGCCCCGGAAGTGCCGGCGAAGGAGCCGGAGAAGCACGTGGAGGAGTTCCAGTGGCCTCAAAGGAGCGAGACCTTAGCACAATTCCCTCCAGAAAAGCTCCCTCCCAAGAAAAAGCGCCTTCGTCTGGCTGAAATCGAGCACTCCTCCGGCGAATCAAGTTTTGAGTCCGCTTGCACCAGCCTGTCCCGCAGCCCGAGCCAGGACAGCAACTTGTCCTATAGCTCCACTTTTTCCTTTGACAGGGAGGAGAGCCTGAAATCAACCTCTCCGGCCAAGCAAGACGAATTTGGCAAAGCTCTGGAGCTGTTAGCTGTGCCGGGGTGTGGGCACTCCCTCTCCGTGCTCGGCCAGCGTCAGCAGCATGAAATGAGACGCTCCTCCTCGGAGCAGGCGCCGTGCAACTTGCACAAGGAGTTCCCAGAGGTTCGCAGCGTGTCATTTGACTATGGCAGCCTTTCTTCAACCTCCAGAGTTGGGAAGGAGAGAAGGAGGGGGAACTTGGTGCGACAGGAGTCACTGAACATGGATGCTGAAGTCACACAGGTCCCCTCACAAGTGTTCACACAGTACCTCAGCAGCAACTCCCCTCCATTCGCGGCAGCCACTATCCTGCCACAGACCTTGCCAATATTTTCTGTTGGGAACACATTTCCCCAGTTTCCTAATCCCAGCCTAGTAGTTCCTGTTAGGATTCAGACCCACGTGCCGTCCTTTGGCAGTATCACGTACACCTCTTTATCGCAGATCTGTGACAATCAGCACGACAGTATTAGCTCCTCGACCTCCGCCCGCCAGAGTCTAGCCTCGCGCTTGTCTGGAAATCTTGATCCTCACGTGTACTCGAAGCAAACCGCGGCTAACAGCCTCAGCGTTGAGGCCCTGGATTTGTCATCAGCTAAACTAAAGACCGGCATCCCTCTGTCCCTGACCTCCAGAACTATATCGACGACCAATGCCTCGAGTGGGGGAGCAAGCAAGCGGATGCTCTCCCCCGCCAGCAGCTTGGACCTATTCATGGAGGTGAAGCAGCAGAAACGGGTGAAGGAGGAGAGAATGTTTGGGCAGATCGTCGAGGAGCTGAGCGCTGTAGAGTTGGGTAAATGCCATTTGAGTGAAGAGAAAGGGCGCAGGTCGGGGATGCCGGGTGCATCGACACACGTCACCGGTGACGCGAGCAGGACTTCACTCACTGCGCGTCAAAAAGTGACCGAACTCAGCGAACCTGAAAGCGCCATGGAGAGTAGCTGCCTAGAACCGAGTTCACCCCCTTACTCTGTCATATCGGGCGGCAACGCAAAGGAACAGGTGCAGATGGATGTCGCGGCACAGCCGGGTGCCAGTCAGGACACCCTGATTTCAGGCACAGAGCATTCAAGTACCTTATCTCAGTTTCCAAGCCTTCGAACGACGACAGGCCTCAGCTGGTGTTACCTCAACTACACAAAGCCCAGCTGCTCGCAGGGCGACACCCCTTTCGCCTCCACATACTCCACGTGGAGCGTGAGCTCCCACAATCCCAACCCCCTGGAAGTGAGTACCAGCATTGCTCTGGCTCTGCTGCGGTCCAGACAGAGGGGAGACAAGGTTATATACTCCGTAGCTGCCATGTGCCAGCCTGGCACGGGGAAACTAGTTTCATCCCTCATCCTGTGGAGACAGACCATGGAACAGGTGAGTAAATGATGCCATCTGTTTGAAGAGTGAACAAAAAAAAAACCTAAATCATGAGTTACTTGAGGGGAAAAGTGCTTTTTATAGAATATGTAATTGGTTTTGCTGATTTCATCTGTTTGTATAAACGATTAGATAAATTAGTACCTCTAACTGTGCTGATAGCTTTTCATCTCAGCAAGAGATAACGGTTCAAAATGCATGTGGTTTGAAGGACAATTTTACTGAGAAACTGGCAAACTGGATACTTCAGTCATTTGGCAGAAGGTTCTGGAGAGTTTTGTTTTGATTCATTTCTTGCTTTTTAGTCATTTTTGGAATACAATGTTATTTAGAAAAATTGTGATCTTATCAACATCGACACTTTACAGCAGGGTGCTTATCTTCTCTGTACCTGGGTTGACTTTAAAGGGATAATTCAGTGTGTTTTTTTTTTAAAGTGAGGTTCATTTAAAATGTAAAAATTGTTTATATCTGATCTGAGGCAGCTGACTCATATAGTGACTTTACTCTGAATATATCCAGATCCTTCATCCCTGGAGGCTGAAGCTAGACTAGTCCAAGAGGGCTCACAGCCGAAATGGCATCTTAAAACATAAATAATCATGGTCGTGTATAAAAATTGTGTTTTCTCTCTGATATAAAAGTAATATAGAGGCTTCTTTGAAAGCTATTTTAGTGATTTTTAAACTGCATTGCTTTTCTATTTGGTGGGTACCTCAACTGAAAATACTTTACATGTTCTGTTCTCACTATGTGTCATGCAGAAAGATCAATGGAGGTTGCACTGCCTCCAATCAGCCTTTCCCATGTAAATAATTATCAGCTTCTGTGTAAATAAATACTGAACACCAATGTAACAATAGTTTAAAGGGTCATAAAACAGCATTTGCATAGACTGCTATGATGTTTTTAAGGTCGGAGTTGGCTTTAGTCGGTTTTTGGAGGTAAGAGGAAGTGCATCACAAATTATCTTCCTGTGTGAAACTTGCACTGAGAACGGAACATGTAAGATGGTTCCTGTCAGGCTGACGCTCATAAACAGGTAAATGCAGTAATTAAAAAAAAAATAGTTGTCATTTAAACTACTACTGTTATTTAGCCTGTTTAAACTATAAAACTCTGCATGTTCACTTCTCAGTATGTTTCAAACAGGAAGATCATTGGTGTTGCACTTCCTCCCGCCTGCATTTCCCACGTTAATAACCTTTGGCTTCATTGTAAATGATCAAATATAAACATTGGTTTAAAGGAGCTTGCCGTGAATTACTGTTTGGATAAACTAGCGAGGTGTGTTAGAGATAGATGAAATATCATAAAAGTCTGCTGTGGTCTTGGCTTCACTTGGAAAAGGTCTCAGCCTCAGCTTTCAAGCCCAAAACCCAACACAACAACAACAACAACAACAACAAGCAGTTTCGCCATCATTAGCTCTCCGTACTAATCGCCTTGAAGCGCTGTCTAAAGTCTCCAGTCTTCCATTAAAAAAAGAAATCAGGTCATGGAGACTTGCTTCTGCCTGTACTTGAAAATATTAGCAAACGTTCCATGACATAAGAGAGGCGTTGCACTCCTTCCAACATTGCACACAATGTAAAACAACACAAAGGAAGGAGCACACAGGTAGCAGCCATGAGTGGAGCATAGATTATAGTTCCACTGAGACTTGTTTTTACTCTATATGAGGACCCCAAGAGAATAATCCACTGCAGGTAAGATATCGGCTGCTTCTTACAGAACCTCGCTTCAAAAATCCTAGATTATCCCTTTGAAGAAGTTTGACGATATATCAAGGCAGGAAACTCTTAATTTGCCCGCAGTGGGTTTTTCCCAGGCTGCAGCATAATACATGTTTGCAAAACATGGCGTGTAGCACCATGTGTGACACTTAATATCGGACGCATCAGATTACGCCGTCGATTCTTTGCCCGCACTGAATGGATGCTAACGCCGCGTGTGTTCTTCTGATTCAGCTGCAGAGGAAACCGGAGCCCAAAGAGGTGGACATCACCTACGGGAAGAAGGTGAAAGACATCAGCTGCAGAGCCAAAGCAGCCAAGGAGGAGTGGAAAGAGAGGGAGGCCTCTGCGAACCAGGCAGTGCCAACGCGAATTAAGATCTTCGAGGGAGGGTCAGTCAGCGCGCAAGTTTTTGTAACACTTGTCCATGTCGTTTGTGCTGCAATTCCTTTTAGGCACACTGACCGCGTGCACCAGCACCCTATGCTTTGTCTTTCCTGTTCAAAACTAAAAAAAAATCTCAAGGTTATATTTCCTGTCTCTTTAAGGTATAAGTCCAACGAGGACTACGTGTATGTCAGAGGTCGAGGCCGGGGGAAATACATCTGCGAGGAGTGTGGTATTCGCTGTAAGAAGCCGAGCATGCTGAAAAAGCATATCCGGACCCATACAGATGTGCGACCGTACATCTGCAGGGTTTGCAACTTTGCCTTCAAGACCAAAGGTGGGTACTTCTAGTTGTGAAGAAGTAAATTATAGGAACTACAGTGGCAGTCTTAAACTTGCCGACATCAGATGCAGAACAGCAACACTGAAACATTTCGTAGCTTGTGTTGTCGTTAGAGATATGGCAGTATTGGCAACTGACGACATTTGATTTCATTTAGTTGTAATAGACCAGCACAAAGTTACATGTAGTTTTGAAGAGGAAGGAAAATCAAACAAGTTTTTAACTATAAAAACCTGAAAAGTGTGACTAGGATGAGTATTCACTCCCCATTATTCTGATACCCCTAAAGAACTTCCAGTTCCACCATGTGCCTTCAGAAGCAATTTGATTACTGAAACAAAACAGGATCACAAAGAGCAGGAAGAACCCTGAAGACAGCTTCGGCATGAAGCTTAAAGGAAGATTAGGTTATAAAAACAATTTCCAAAGCTTTGAGCATCTCATCCGTCCACAACTGCAAAACCTGCCGAGATGTGATCATCTAACTAAACTGACTAGCTGGGCAAGTAGAGCATTAATAGAGAAGCAGCCAAGAGGCCCACGGTCGCTCTGAGGTGCTGCACAGCTTTACATCTCAGGTGGAGAATCTGCCAACAGGATAAATTTCCAGAATACACAATGCATATCAAGAAAGGGCGGCGACGAGAAAGCCACTTTTAAAATAAAACTATAGGAAAGTCCAGTTTAAGGTTTGCCACGAGCCATGTATGGCAGAAAACGTACAGCTGTGGATCTCCTTGAAGGCATCGTCACTGTGAAACATGTTGGTGGTGGCGTCATGTCGGGGGACGCTTTTATTCAGACAGGAAAG
Source organism: Fundulus heteroclitus (assembly GCF_011125445.2). NCBI lineage: Eukaryota > Metazoa > Chordata > Actinopteri > Cyprinodontiformes > Fundulidae > Fundulus > Fundulus heteroclitus. Next base: position 24,133,921 of record NC_046379.1, read on the forward strand.
CCGGCCGGGGACTCACCTCAGTCTGGCTGAGCTGCAGCTATTTTTGCGACAAAATGTCTGTGTTGAGATGTGCGAGGTTAGCAGACTCACGGCCCTAAAGACTCGCAGCTATAACTGCGGCAAAAAGGTGGTTCGACAAAGTAAACGCTCGGGAGGCTGAATGCAGCTGCATGCCAGATTTCTTTTCTTGGTACGGACTGGGGAAAAACCTCTAGTCTGACCTTCACTCTTTACAATTATGCATCACTGTGTCGTGATAAGATCCCACCAGAAAGCACTGTGGTTGTAAAAATATGAGAAAGGTTCGTTGGGTATGAACTTGTTAGGTGTTCTAATTGTTTCATCACGTTAGAGTGTAGTTGGCCTTTTATCCTGGGAAGACAGAAGACAAACATTTGGCTTTTCTCAACAGGAAACCTGACTAAACACATGAAGTCAAAGGCCCACCTGAAGAAATGTCTTGAACTGGGAGTTTCGGTGACAATGGATGACGCAGACATACAGGAACACGGTAAGATCCAAAGGTGTAAAATAGATTGTTTTCTTCTTTTTTTTCTCCCCAGTACAGTGTAATAAATCCCGCTTAACCAATAAATGTTTCTTTTAAAGCAGACAACATCCAACAAGAATCCAAAACAGGCGTGGCGGCAACCAGCAAACATCAGTTCTCCGATGCCGAGGACTCTGAAGGCATGGACGAAGAAGCTGATGAAATAGACGAGGAAGATGAAGAGGACGACGAGTACGAGGGGGACTCCACCCCGAAGCTGCACTCGAGGAGTACGAGTCCTCAGCCGTGCGGCGTGACCTCGGTGTACGTCACTGCCAGCTCTGCCGTCCACGGTTGCTCTCTGACCTCGCTACCCGGAGCAGACGTTCATCGGCAGTCCTCTGGCAAGCGCTCAGGCCCGGAGAACCGTTTCGCCCTCACAGCAGAACAGCGAGAGAAGTCCGTGGATGAAGACTCTCTGACCATGCTGCCGCTGGACCAGACCAGTCTCCTCTTTGACCCTTACTCCTCTTATCTGCTGTCTCCTGGTTGGGAGTCTCCCATCAGGGAACCCTCTCCCTCACGGCTACGGTATCCATCCCCGAGGCGGGAACTGTCGCCACGGGGGCGTTCTTCACCAAGGTGGGACTCCTCGCCGCTGAGGCCCGGGTCACCCATCTTCAAGTCCATCCAGCACCCATCCCCGGCCTCGCTGGAACGGCCGATGTCTCCCGGGACCGAGGTAGCTGGAAAGCGGGAGTCCTCCGTGAGGGGCAGGCAGAGGGTTGTGTTGAGGGCCGTGTCCCCGCGCAGAGGCTCGCACCCACATAAAGGCGGCTGTGATAAAACCAGACACCAGGCAAAGATGGAGATGGCCAAGCAACAACAGGCTTTCGAAATGGTAATAGCCGGTTCCTCATGCATCCCTCTTATGGTGCTTTTGCAGAAGTATACCTATGTTCACATTTTGTCACGACGCAGCCACAGACCTCCATGCATTTGGAGGGTTTTAAGTAATAGACCGACACTAAAAGAGCGAGATTTAAGGTGGACTGATAGGTCATGTGTAGGTGCATGGCTGTGTCTCTGTGTTGCCCTGTGACGGACCCGCCTGCTGCCCAATGACTGCTGGAGATAAACACCCTGCAACACTACATGGATAGGCAGGTATAGACAAAAGATGGGTTGCATTTAAATGCACTCCACTTTTTGTCCCTGATTTTATTCGTCCATCCACCCGTCCGTTATCTATCCCTGCTTATCCCTGAATGGTCGATGGGGTGGAGGTTGATGAGCATCTCCAGCGACCAGTGGGACAGAGGCTGGTACACCCTAGACAGGTCAATACTTCACAGAACCACATTTCACTAAAATTTAATTATTTTAGAGTCTTTAAGGGTATGACTCTACCATTTTATCAGTTGGACATGGATGTTTTGTCTATTTTCTTTGCAAATGGCTTAAGTTAAAAGACAGATTGGGCGGACGGTGTCTATGAACGTACACTTTCACATCTGGCTAAAGGTTTTCATTCGGATTTATGTCATTCTGATGCTTTAGTTTACACCCCTGCCTGCCACAGACTCTTTTGGTCTGTGTGGTGCTGCGTGCTCACTAATGTTCCCTATCAAACCTCTGAGACCTTCACAGAGCTGCTGGATTCATACTGAGGACAAATTACAAATAAAGTTGCGACTTCTGAAGGTATTCAGTGGCACTGGATTCTATTCAGGGACGTCAGAGTAAAGGGCGCTGAAAACAAATGAACCCCAGGCTTTACTTGTAGAAAAAATGTCTAAAAAATTACAAATCCAAAGAATCTTCTTTAGAATTATGCTCAACTTTATGTTGGTCTATTCCATAAAAATCCCAAGAAGAAACGTTGATGGTTGTGGCTGTAATGTGAGAAAAAAATGTGAGAAAATGTGGAAAAGCTTCAAGCGGTGTGAAGGCCTTTTAGTAAGCTAGTGTACAACTGATTTTGAATTCATCCTAATGTGTTTGTACAACATCCTTTGAATACTAAAGACTTTATAACGATCGCCCCTCATGATGTTGTGGCAACATTTCAGTCCTGATCCAAATGGTTCCCAGACAATCCATCATTAGCGAGTATTTTTTCTTTTCTTTTTTTTTTTTTTTTTTGTAAATAGCTCTCATTCCTTCATGATTTCTTACTAATATATGTTCCCATGTTGGCGATGGAAGTGCCTGCTAACCCTGCCAGTGATATCGTTTCAGGATCAAAGGAGCAGCTTGGCTCCTGCTCCGCCGGGCGCTGCCAGTTCTCATCACCAGAACGTCCTCAGCCACCTCCCTCTTCACTCCCAGCAGCAGGCCCGCTCGCTGCTCCCCGTCGTTCCTGTCGGAGGGCTCCAGATGTTGCACTCCCCGGCCTCACCCGGCACCGACGCCGGCCCCTCCCCTTGCCAGAGCCCCCAGAGCAGCGACGGGCAGCGCTGCAGCAGCAGGGAGGGATCCGTGCAGGGGTCCGAGACGGGGGGAGAGAAAGTCGAGGGCCGCCGGGGGAAAAGTCCCGAGCTGCCCGCCGGCGAAAGCAGACAAGAGGAGAGTGTCCAGACCTGCCTGAAAGCCATTGCCTCGCTGAAAATTACCATAGAAGATCCTCATTAAAACCTTTTAGTTAACCCCCCCCCCCTACTACCACACCACCAAACCTGCAACCATCCTCAGCCCTTTAACCACCTTGTCTTTATCCTATTAGAGGCAATATAATGACATTTCCACTGATCTGGCGTGGTCAAACTCAGAGATTAAGCGTGGGGGATGTTTCTTTGCAAAAGGGGGAAGAATCATTATTGGGTGCAGTTGCAATATGGAAAGATATTATGCTAATATGCCTTTTTTTTGTCTGAGATCGTAGTTTGCGCACAAATTGCACAACAATTACATTTATGGGTCCTGTACAAATGTCTTTAACATATACGATGACTTAGATGCATACAAGCGGTGTATTTTGCAGTGTGTACTTTGAAAATAGACTGTTGTTTCTGTTAATCATATCAAAGTGTGATGCAGTAGTGCTGTAACTAAAGACTATTTATAAAAAGGGGAAACGTATGTGTACTATGAAACAGTCTGACCAAATTTTAAGTAGACGCTTCTTGTGCAGTTTGGTGCTTCTGATCAAGCAGCAAGGGTATGTGCCTTTTCTTTCTTTTTTTTTCTCCCCTTTTGCTTTTCTGTATTTGCAACCAAGTAAGGACAACATCTAAGGACTCTCGCTAAGAAGAGGCTGCACTTTTGGGGAAGGCTTTGTTTTTTTTTGTTTTTTGACAGATGGATTTATGTGAAGCAATCTTAAACAAATGTTACTTTATGTTGCATTTTTCTTAATGTTGTGGTTTTTATCTTGGTAAAAAAAAATGCATGGGATTTGCTATTGCACAACCATAGAGGAATTAATTATGTAATTATGAATACTGTAAGATGTATTTATATATTAGAACGTAAGCACTTATTGATACTGGTAAACATTTGACTACTATTTATATGGTATATCTGTATTTATGCAGCAGTTATGCAGTGAGCCACTCCGGCGTTGCTTTTGATCTCATGGCGCTGCTTTGATTGAGCTTGTTTTCTTGCTTATGCAGATGATCATGGGTGTTTTCACGAGTTTTAAAGATGCACTTTCATCCTTTTTTTTTTTTTTTTGTTTTTTCATTGATGACTCTGATGTTGAGTCCGGTGAGGCGCGGGGGGGGGGGGGGGGAAAGAGAGTAAAATGTCCCGTTTTCCTTGCGGCTGTTGAAACATTCCTCTAGTTGTTTTTTTTTTTTTAAGTTTTTCACGTCCTCTCATAGTGCAGAGCTTTTTCTTTTTTTTTTGCACACAAACCCAAGGGGCTACGGTAATCGTTCGACATTGAACTGTTTCACGTTTTCATGTCAAACCTGGATAAATCCACGCAAATTACTAAACTAACCTTAACTATTAGTGTTTCAACTCAAGTTTGCCAGTAGCCACTGGCTCTGAAGCGATGCTACTTTTCTCTACATGTGTATTTTTTATGATTTCAACTATTTTTGCAGTGTTGTATTCTGAAAACTTTTTATGCGGGTTTCTATCCCTTTCAGACGCAAAACATCTGCAGAGGTTTCACGAAGGGAGATACGGGGGTAAAAAAAAAAAAAATAATAGCACAGTGTTTCATCTTTTTAAAAAAAGAAATGCATTTACATCGGGATCGGTTTGAAACTGGATTCAGTCATGTTTACATAGAAAATTTAAAGGTGCACTGCTTGAGATTTCTTTTTCCTTCGTGGAGATGGGCGGCACTTTCTTTCCCTTTTTATTTGTCGTGGCGGCGCCTGGAAAATGCTTTAAAATGTGAAGGGGAAGTGAGGTCCGCTTTGGCAAACAGTATGTATTCAGACTCTGTTGTTTATCAGTGTACTCATGTTCACCCGAACTGCATCGTGCCTCTCATGTCAATGGCAATTCCCTGTGAAACATTATAGAGGACGAATCATTTTACCTCTAAGCTGAGATTTTTTGTTTTGTTTTTGTTTTTCCTTCGAGGGGAAAACCTCAGTAGCCAATCTGTTGTTTAGCTTTTCGCGTCAAGAAAAAAAAAAAAAAACTGGTTAGTCTGGACGGAGTGCCTCTTTTGTGCTATGAGGAGTTTATTGTTTGGTGCTCTACTTTTTCAGATTAAATTTAAAATTGTTTTAAAGGGATCTCCTTTTAACCAAGGCTCTGTGTGGTGGCTTATTTCTTTTGATTATTCCGAATCAGTGGCGGTTCTACACCAAATTTAGCAGGGGGGCCAAGGTGGGGCCTGTGTTTTTTTTTTTTTTTTTTTCCATGGGACGCAGAACAAAAGACTAGGAAAAAAACGTTAACAGGTCAATATTTCATTGTTTAACATATTAAGTGAGCCAAAGAGCCAATTGTGGCTCTGGAACTACAAATTGCAGACTTCTCACCCTGTCTCAATATGGCTGGAGCTAAAGGTGAAACAGCTTAATTTTTTAATTATTGTTAGTGTAAAACTGCAAAGGTAAAAAATACAATTGGTCCAAGTGACCAATCAGTTACTGTATCTTTGTCAGCCCATATCATTGTAAGAAATTTATTTTATATCATGTCTTTGGATCAGAAAATGGATGGATCATGTCTTTAATACAGGGGCCAGGTCCAGTTCTACAGGGGCACTGGCCCTTGTTGGCCCCTGTCTAGAACCGCCCCTGTTCCGAATGGCTTCCGTAGCTCTTCGCCTTCGTAGCTGAACATGGATTTAAATCAGAGTCCTCTGGAAGAAGGCGCTCTCAAGAAATCCCTCAAATGTAATCTTTAGGGGGAAGACTGGAGGAGAAAGCAGAGGATGAGAACGTATAGGATGAACTCTGTGCACTGACATCTCCTGGTGGAAATGTGCTACTGCAGCCAACAGGAGCCAGAAATGAATGCTGCCAAAAATAGCGCTCACCTTGTGGACAGAGATTCAACCCCATTCAAGGTTTATGTGTTTCGGCATGGAGTCGAGCAGACCTGCATTATCTTCCCCGCTCGGTCTTCTATTGGACTGTTTCTGCCACTTTGAAGAAGAAAATGACACATGCTATGTCATTTATGAGTTTTAAAATCCTGGATATCAGATGCCAAGTTATGATTTATAAGATGGTCATAGTTTTAGATAACTAGCCATTTGGGAGATGTAAGATACACTCACAAATATTTATTTAAAAAAAAAAGGAAATGAGAAAGTATTAATTTTTACCCTCAACGTCATGATTATGATGGAAACCGTGACTATAGGAGGCACTTGTAATCACGAGTTTCAGAGGGATAAGAATTTGTTTAGTATTATGTTAAAATATGATACATTATAATTATTAAGTCTGAGTTTTGAGAAACAAAATCATGAGGAGAACTTTCAAAGTCAGAAGTTTCAAAGCCATAAGTATGAGTTTTAAAGTTATATTTTTAAGATGCAAAGTCAGAATTTGGAAATTACAAGAAACATAATAATTTAGAGGTCTATTTTCCCCCCCAAAGTTTTTATTGTTTTTTGTTTATGATATTGTATACAACTTAAATGAATCTTGGGAACAAGATGCCAATTCAACAAATTAATAAAACAGAGTCCTACATTCTCTCTTGCATCAATTATAAAGTCATATTCAATAAATTAGAATATTATTGAAAAATAAATATATTGCAGTATGGGAAACAAAGTATATAGATTTAACACAGACCGATGATGTGTTAAAGCCTTTATTTCTGTTATTTATGATTTATTTCCCCCACCAACAGATAATAAAAACGGTAACGGTGCAAAAGGTAATTTTAATCTGACAAAACGCCTCTTAGAAACACTAATTCTGATTTATTGAACACAACTGTATGTCCAAGAAATGCATAATTATGAGATCGAGATTCACATGTTCAGCTTCTATAATGTTCGTATATGGTTCCTAGAGTTGAACAAAGTCTTCTTATTATAAGCATCATAAACTAATCTTTCCTGACTTATACGTTCCAAAAACTCTTTTATCTATTGTTTAGTAGATGGAGGTCCTATACTTTTCCAACCGAAGGCAATTTTGACTTTTAAAGAAAATTATAATAGGATAAACCCATAATTAGGAGTTTCAAGATCAGAATAATGACTGTATGTACCAATAAAGACACAACATGAACCAATTTGTCTTTCAAGGGGCCAAAACGGGCCTTTAAAGAAACAGAACATTAAGGCTGTAAAGTCAGGAGCCTTATGCTTTTTAGACATTTATATTGAGGAGGAGGTTTTCTTCAAAGCTAGCCAATCAGAGAGATCGATTGCCATTAATTTCACCTCTCTGCGGCTCAGTCCCTCCACTTGTCCGGCCCTTTGCTTTGGTAGCAGCCAGCAGCCCGTGTTATGGTGAATGTAGAACTGCGCTGGCTCAAAGCAACAAAGGCGACATAGGAAGTGGAGAATGTGCAATCGGGGGTCTATGAGTGAGGTCTCGTCCTCCCTCTCTCTGCTCAGAGTGAGCCGCTCTCTCCTGGTTTATTTTGAGGTTGTCTTATCACAGCTGCTGTATCAGTGGTGGCCGCCTGTCCGAAACCCTTCGGCACGCTTTGCCTTTTCCCTTCTGGACCTTTGTCCTGGTAAGACCCGATTTGCTTGTAACCCTTCCTCTTAGGGGGATGTTTAACATCAGGATTTGAGGAAAATCCATTTGTTGGAATGATTTCCACGTGTCTTGTCGTTCTCTAACATACTAATGTGTGTTTCACTGCATGTAATGACAAGTTGGACACGTTGAATATGAGAAGCTCATAGCAGGGAGACGCAGATGCGTCATTTGTTGACATTGGTTTTCATTTCTTTCCTTGGAGAAAAGAAAACTTTTAAATCTCTAACGGAGAATTTCTGCCCAGTTACAGATTCTCCAAAGCATTAAGTATTTACCTGTTTCATTGTTTTTTAACAAATAACACCTTTCAAAATATCGAACTGAGTCCCTTACATAACGTATCTTTGATCTGAATATAAATAGATGAAGAACCCTGTTTTCACTGACCCGCACATCAATAAGCATGGATTAGAAACAAAAAAAATAAAGAAATAACGTGCCCATATTAAGAAGTTCCTAAAATAGCTTGCGGTTCTGGAACAGGTGCCATGTGCTCTGCTTGTGAAAGCACAGGCAGCGTGAAGGCTGCACTAATTTTATGCACCTCAGAGGCTCTGAATGTGAACGACACAAGCAGGCAATGTCACATTATATCACACCACTTGCTCTCGTCTGAGCGGTGGGGGATGGCGTTGTTGCCAGAAAGGTGATGTTTCCCAAAATCTGTGCTAAAAGTCAAACATCATAACAAATCTAATATTTTGTGCTAAACCTCATCTGTCCAGATTTTTGTACATTCCTGTTCCTGGAAAAAGTCAAGATGCTGTGTAAAAAAAATAACGGATAGTTGTAATTAAAAACTGTGTTTTTTCTTCAGTGCAAATAAGTGAAATCAGGCACACTAATTACAGTGGACACTGTAGTGCCATCTATTCATCTATCTGTCTGTCTATCTGTCTGTCTGTCTGTCTGTCTATCTATCTATCTATCTATCTATCTATCTATCTATCTATCTATCTATCTATCTATCTATCTATCTATCTATCTATCTATCTATCTATCTATCTATCTATCTATCTATCTAAATAAAACTACTACTACTACTTTATAAAGCACTTTAAAACAACAGCAACTGTGACAAAGTGCTGTACAAGCAATAATCAATAAACATTTAAAATGGGAAAAATAAAAGATTACAATAGAAATATGAAAAGGAATAAGAACAAGAGTCTCAACATGTCTATATATATATATATATATATATATATATATATATATATATATATATATATATATATATATGCCTTATTGGAGATTGGCGGGATGGCCTGACAATAGCCTACATGGTTGTATTATTTACCTGCTGTTTGCTATTTGACATAAAATGTTACGTTGCATGCTCCTTTGGTTTAACATTGTGCAACTTATTCAACATTTTAAAGTCCTTGCTTGATTCTCGTTACGCTCCAAAAACTAGCAAATTAAAAACAATCCAATTTCTGTCATGTTGCTTGCCCTGCCCTGGGTCAAAAATGGACCAATTCAGCTCTGGGGTTTTCTGACACAAGAGGGTTAGGTAATGGGTTTGACACCAGATATTGGCTCAGGTTTTCAAAATCAAGATTAGAGTGACTAATGTGGGATTTTAAGCAAAGCCGGCCTAAGTGTTTCTCTGTTTATGACGAAGTTGCCATGGATCTTGTTGATTACATGGACACAGAAGAAGATTTTTAAGAAAGAGTGAGAATTGACTGAGTTTGTTGTTACACTTGGGTTAGAGTGCACCAGAAGTAGACCAAATAGTTTGAGAAGATCAAAAACATAACATGTTACTCAGATGTCACTGAAGATTGCACAGTTCTTCTTTGCCCTTCCCTAAAACAAAGCAAAGGTTGAATGTTTTTTTTTTTTTTACTGATGCAGAGCTAGTGGACCAAGGAGAGGACCAAGCTTTCTGTTGAGTCACTGAAGGGGATTCTGCTTGTGCAATGTGATTTCAAAGACGCTTCTTGCAAAGGCTTGCTTAGTTTGTGTCCAAAGAATCTGATGAGACTAGGTCTGTAGCACAATATGGATGGGCAGAGAAGGAGGATGAAGAAAGAATTAAGATGAAGAAGACAACTACTAATTTTATTATTACACCTAAAAGAAAATAACAACATACATGTTTTTAAGAATATTATTTCAGATTTTTGTTTATTTGTTTGTCCTCCGTGAATCGAAAAGTGAGCTAATATACTTACAGATTAATTTTCTCATTCAGAATAATCATTGTTTCAATCCTTATTTAATTCCAGAGATTTTAAGGTTATTTTTAGTCTTGTAGACTTATGACAGGCTATCTGAAGTTTGTTATTTACCTATTCTTTCTAGCCACACAGAGAAGGCATACTTTAAATATGTTTAATATTATAAGTCTTCTTTCAGTACCATTAAAGTGTTTCACGACTGGGTCAAGAGTCCTCTTTTATGCAAAATTTAAATATGGTCACCCTAATTATATTTGGACAATAAAATTCATCCTCAAAACCTAACACTGCTAACTTTGCTTGTCTATACACTTCATCATGACAGGTTCTTTGGCCAAAGTGAGAATGCTGCTAGCGCTAGCTTGTGCTAACTACTTAGCAGGTAAAAGGAACAAGCTAGTTCATTAGTAAGAACCGAAGACATTAACCCAAATTGCTTCCATTAACAATATGGCACAGCAGAATGTCACTGTCGTACTCTTTCTTACTTCATCCCATGGAACAGCTTCCATGGGATGTCTGATTGTTTAGTTCAAAATGGCGGCCTTGGAGGATCAATGAGGTTTTTTCCAGCTTCTTCTAGACCCCAACAAACCTAATATGGGTCGAATAAATAATCTGGTCATTTTTTTTAGAATGTTTCTGAATCAAAAGGCAGCAGAATAACAATGAAAAAATAAGAGTTATATAAGAGAATATCTAAAGTAGAAAAATAGAAAATGCATGTGACAAAAAAGCGTATATTTAGGCAACCACTGAAATATATTACTTTGGCTGAGAAGCATTTTTCTCTCTATTTCTCTGTCGCTACCTCATCAGTTCATCATAGCAACGCTAAAGCTTCTGAAAATGATGCGTTTATTCTGGGCCTCCATCACAGAGCCCCCTTGTTTAGGTACTCACTCAGAATTATGGAGGCTTGTCAGGAGAGCGGCCCCGCCCCCACCGGTCCTGGAGCGTCTCCGGCCGACGATGGCCACATTGACCTGACAGAGGACCTGGCCCAACAGCTGGAGGACATCATTAGCACCTACCATGAAGCCCAGATTCCAGCTGAGCCAGAGGACACAGAGGAGGTCACAGCTGCCAAAGAGCCAGACGCCCGCAAGGACCAGAAACTGGAGAAGAAAATGCTCAAAAATCTAGGTGTTTTTATTTCTTCCTTCCCGAACGTTTCATTGATTTTTAGGTCCGGTGGTTCCGACTTTTGCTCAGTCAGCAAAAGTCTTAGTTGTATTGAAACTGATAGGTTTGTAAATCCATCCGTTAGGCATAACAGTAACATGAACCGTTTATACTTTGTTATTGTCGCTTTGAGGATGTTTCTCACACTGTGGGCAGACAAAGTTTGTGTAATTTACAGAGGAATCTCTTTACACATCGTAGACACTGATGGATGATGTTTAACTGTTCAGGTAAGGACGCCATGCTTCTAATGCAAAGTTTGAACAAACTCGACTCTCCGGAGCAGAAGCTGGAAGCCGTCATTAAGAAGCACGCAGAGCTGGTGAGTAAAAGGCAAACCAGATTCTGTTTATGAACAAGGCTCTTGTGGGCTCAAGATTTGTGTGTGGTTTGTGTGTGTTTGTGTCTCTCTGCAGCTGGAGGAGCATCGCAGTGATCAGAAGCAGATGAAGACTCTGCAAAAGAAGCTGCTCCAAGTGATGAAGGAGAAGGACCAGCTGCAGAGCGAGCACAGCCGGGCAGTGCTGGCTCGCAGCAAACTGGAGGGGCTCTGCAGGGAGCTGCAAAGACACAACAAGACCTTAAAGGTACTTCAGTCCAGATGTTATCCATTAACAAGGCAGACGCATTCAAGCCTAAACAGTCAGGGTGTCAAATCTTAGCTCATTACTGGTATTTGGGCTAGAGCTGCGCAGTTCTGCACAGTGGATTGCAAACGTATTCACACCCCTTGAATTTTCCCCATTTTCACGCATTAAGACTAGAAACTTCTGTGGATTTTTGGAGGGATTTTACTTGAAAGACCAAGATGAAGGAGTCCACCATTGTTTAGGGATTGGAAAATTATCCATGTTTATTATAAATCTTTTAGGATTAAAAATCTGACAGGCATAGTGTGCGTTTGAATTCAGCCCTCAATACTTTGCAGAGCCACCATGTGTTGCAAGTTTTTGGAGGTTTGTCTTTAAGGGGCTTACTGTATCATGTATGGTAAAACTTTTGCCAATTTGTCTTTACAACAGGGCAGTCAATCAATTTTCAAGTCTTACCACATATTCCCAGTTGGATTTAGGTTTGGACTTTGACTGGATCATTGTTCTACGTGTATGTGCATCGGTCTAAACCATCAATGTTCTCAGCCTGAATGTTTAGGCTTGTTGCTCTGCTGGAAGGTGAACCTCTGCCCCAGGCTCAAGTCTTTCCCAGCCTCCAACAGGTTTTCCTCCATGATTGCACTTTATTTATAGTTTCATCCATCTTCCCATCAATCCTGACATGCTTCCCTACCACTGCTGCAGGGAATGGACCCCACAGCATGATGCTGCCACCACCAGGTTTTACAGTGTGGATGGTATCTTAAGGAATGCCATTTTTAATTAGATTATTATGCTGTTCCTTGAAAACTGCCGCTGTTCTGTAAAGGCCAGATTCATAGAGTGCACACCTCATAGCTGTCCTGTCAACAGATTGTCCCACCTGAGCTGCAACTCTTTGCAGCTCCTCCATGGGCCTCTCAGCTGGTTTTCTGATTAATACTCTCCTCCCCTGACCAGTTTAAAAATTATTCTCTAAGATACTGCATCACTGACTAAAAACACGTCACCCTTTGCCGATTTCTATTTGTACATAAAAACCTTTCTGCCAAGTCACAGTTTTGCATTAGTGTGTGTGTTGTCCAAGCAGAGCCAGGCTGAGGTATAAGCAAGCTTTGAGACTGGTGTGAGGACCCCGAGAGCAGTTTTAGGTAGTACAGGTCGACAATCACACCAAATAAATACATACATACATACATACATACATACATACATACATACATACATACATACATACATATGAAGCAAAACTGTCATAATTTGAATGGATGTGAACAGTCAGATGTTTTATGGTTTGCTTTTCAGCAGTAAAAGTGTTTTTATTACGTTTGATAACCATGTATCATTTTCCCTTCTCTTCACAATCCCACAATGGTTTCTACTGTTCTATCAGGAAAAAAATCTAATGAAATAAAGCTAAGTTAGTGGTTGGAACATTTTAGAATCGGAAAAAGTTTAAGAGGAATTAGGGCTTTTGGAGGGCACTGAACACTTGTCCGAAACCATTCCTCATCCTATATAAACATATAATATATGTTTTGTTTTGGTTGTCTGTAAAATCTGGGAAACTGTGAAGTAGCATGAAAAATACACCTTGATTACTTTATTATAATTTTCACAATTGATTGCTAAAAGTCTAAATGAGAAGAGAGAGGCACACTTTAATTCAGTCTTCTATCAGGTTATTAATTTTCTCACACCCTGTTGAGACGTCGGTGGAGGACTCCATGAAACCATGGATACGGGGGAGCGCTGTTTTTAGTACTAAGACGTATCCCTGACTTGCAGGAGGAGACGCTGCAGAGGTGCAGGGAAGACGACTTAAAGAGGAAGGAGATCACCACCCATTTCCAGGGGACTCTGACCGAGATCCAAGCCCAGATAGAGGAGCACAGCAGCCGCAACACCAAGCTGTGCCAGGAGAACAGCGCCCTGGCAGAAAAACTCAAGGCCCTCATTGCACAATACGACCAGCGAGAGGCGGTATGGAGCTTACCACACACAACGCTGTCAGCTCCGTGCCAGACTTAAAGAGCAGATACAGTAAAGAAGAGAAAGGTCAAATTGTACTCTCACTCTGCACCACAGGGAGTGGATATAACGTGCTTTTGCAAACCTCCATGTGTCCCCGTGCCCATGCATTGCTTGCAGTTTTCACCCTGGTCTCGCGTCTATCATACACAGTAGTTTCAGCCAAAAGATCTCTGAGTGAGAAATGAAATATCTCCCTGTGTGAAAGCAACTCATAAATCCCCTTGAATTCCTACCAGAACCTGGAAAAGGTGTTCAAGCACAGAGACCTGAAGGAAAAGCTGCTGGAGACCAAGCTTGAGCAGGCGAACCTGTTCCTGAAGGAGGCCGAGGGGAAGCACAAGCTGGAGAAAGAGCTTGTATGTCCAGTCTGTCACCTTTGTCGTGCTCGTTCGTGTATGCGATCTTAATATGAGTCTGTACCTTTTTACATGGAACGTGTCGATGCCCCACAGCTGCTTAAACAAGTGGCAGAGTACAAGGTGCAGCTGAATGGCCTGAGGGAGCAGGAAAGTGACATGAGGACTCAGGTAGGATGAGAGGGCGCCACGAGGCAACGTTGGTTTGTTTTATTCCACCTTTAGGAGAACGTTTTATTTTATCGTGTTTCCTTCATCACCTCTTCTCAGCTGGACATGTACTCCAAAAAGTTTGATGAGTTCCAGGGTACGGTGTCAAAGAGCAGCAGCGTCTACAGCAGCTTCAAGCAGGACATGGACAAAGTAAGAACGGCCTTTCGCAATAATTCCTCTGCTTTGCTGTCAGTTGTGGATACAACGTTGAAGAGAATGACGGGAGGTGCGCTGTGCATTGCATAAATAGTTTTTTTTTTAATGTTTAGATGGCTAAGAAAATGAAGAAGCTGGAGAAAGAGTGCCATTCATGGAAGACTCGCTTTGACAACTGCAACAAGAGTCTCGTTGACATGGTGGCTGATGTAAGCAACACTCTCCTTCAGCCATTCAAGCCCTCACAGTTCTTTGTAAAAGCGTTCTAAAACTTTTCCACCCTTTTCTCAAATTTCAACCACCAACTTTGGTGTGCTTTATTGGGATTTTATGTGGTAGACCAACATAAAGTGGCTCAGCATCGTCAAGTAGAAAAATTGGATGATGTGTTTTAAATAATAAAAAAATGTATCCTAGCTTTAATTAGTTTCACCCCCTTTACTCTGATGACCCTCAATAAAACGCAGTGTGAGTAAATACAATCGGAAGTACCTAACTAGTAATTAGAGTCTACCAGCAGTCTATTCTCCTCTGAGTTACAGCTGTTCTGTGAAGGTCTCAGATGTTTACAGGATCAAACACCGTCGTGAAGATCAAGGGACACAACGGCGTTAAAACAATGTCCAAATCTTAGACAACCCTAAACATTATAGCCTGAGCAACCTTGGACTGGTTTAGATCAAAACATATTCCAAGGATTAGAAACTCCCTGCACACGTCTAGATGTGAATCTGTGGTTAGACTTGAAAATTTGCTGTCCACGGATGGTTCCCGCCAAATCCCACTGAGCTGAGATCTATAGATCTACAAAGCTGATCTACGTACACGAAATGACTTGCAGCTCCAATAGCATGGGAAAATGGTTCTCTAAGATACTGCGCCAGTGACTAAAAACACGTCACCCTTTTCAGATTTCTATTTGTACATAAAAACTTTTCTGGCTCTTCACAGTTTTGCATTAGTGTGTGTGTTGTCCAAGCAGAGCCGGCCTGAGGTATCAGCAAGCTTTGATACAGCTGGTGTGAGGGTCCTGAGAGCAGTTTTAGGTAGTACAGGTTGCTAGCTATTGCTAGCACAATAGCAATTAGCAAATCCCACTGATCTCCAGCTCCCAACAAGAAAGCGCTCAACGGCGACACAATGTAATGGCCTGATCTGACCTCAAATTATCGTAGAATAATTGAGATATACGTAGCTTGAAGGCGGCCACAAAACAAACGCCACTTAGGGCTTCATACAACATTTGGTCAGGTCCTTGGTCTATCACGTACAGTCTGAATAAAATACGTTGTGGTTTGTTGTTGTAATGTGAAAAAAACTTTAAAATGTGAGACTAGCTTTGCAGCACTGTATTTGTGTACAAAGATCCCAGCTTGAATTGGCTTCCAGTTATAGAGAATAGAGAGAAATGTAAGTGTTTTGTCTGTTTCATCCCAACAGAGAACGATCAAAGAAAAAGAGTTTGAGCTTCTCACCGTCAAGAACCAGAAGCTCGAGAGTCTTTGCAGGGCTTTGCAGGAGCAAAGAAAGAGCCTATCTGAGAAGGTGCAGGGAGCTCAGCCAGACGTACACAATCCTGAACAAGAGCAAAGGGAAGGCAGCGAGGTGCAGGAGGCTCCCAGAGACCAAAAAGAGGATGATCTAGCTCAGAACACAGGAAACCCCGTCTCTGCTGGAGCACCAGCCCTCTCCTCTCCGCTGACCGAGGCACTGGCTAAGCTGAAGGCTGAGCAGGCTCTTCTGAAAGAGATCGCTGGTTCTTTCACAATATCTCACACGGCGCCTACAGAATCAGCAGATAGTCAGTCACAAGGACTCTCTGGGAGCATCCAAGAGCCAGAGGAGAAACCGGCGGAGGAGAGCAAAAACCAAGACGCCCATGAGTATCAAAATCAAGAACAGAGAGATCGGGAGATGGAGACAGTTGATTAACGCTGAAACCATTGTGATAGAAACCCCGCTGCATGTGAGATTACCAGAAATAATAAAAATAAAAAACACAATGTGAGCTTTGTGTCTGTTCCTCGTGTTATGGGTAAAGGTAGGAGGTTTCTTTTAAGTCTTACAACATGCCAGTTATATATGTGAAGTTTTAAGTGTTGTCGAGGATATAATGCATCCTCGTTACAAGGATACAAAGGTTAGCTCATAGTTTGTATCTAATTGAAGTTGCACACCTAAGTGACAGGAAACTAAAATGCAAACCAAATGCAACTACTACTCCCAAACTGAATCGGGACAGACATTCAATTAAACACCAAGAAACCTGGAAACTTGGCATCTCTCATTCTGTAAAATGAGATGAATTTCTCTCCGGGTACTCCGGCTTCCTCCCACAGTCCAAAAAACATGACTGTTGGGTAAATTGGCGTCTCTAAATTCTCCTTAGGTGTGACTGTGTGCATGAATGGTTGTTTGTCCTGTCTGTCTCTATGTTGCCCTGCGACAGACTGGCGACCTGTCCAGGGTGTACCCCGCCTTTCGCCCATTGAACACTGGAGATAGGCACCAGCACCCCTCGCGACCCCACAAAGGATAGACGTGTTAGAAAATGGATGGATGGATCAACAAGACTCACAGAGACAAAACTACTGCACATCTGAAGAATGCTGCCACAGAGAACTGATAAGCAGCGTGTACGACTCACAAGTTATGAGGTAGACCTTGACAGCACCGGGTTGGACGCCCTTTTGCCCTCAGAACTGCTTTAATTATTTGTGGTTTAGATTCATTGAGTTGTCAGAAACATCTCAGAGATCGTCTCAGAGATTTTGGGCCAAACTGATGCGATTTGTCGGCTGCATGTCCATGATGTGAATCTCCCATTCCACCTTATCCCAAAGGCGCTCTGTTGAATTGGCATCTGGTCACTTTGATGGTCATGGGTGCACAAGGAAACTCCCTGTGAGGCTCAAGAAGCCAGTTTGACAGGGTTCGGGCTTTGTGACATGGTTTATCGCACTGCTGGAAGCAGCCATCAAGAGTCTGGAACACTGTTAGTTCAATCGGTGTTGTTCACCAGTACTCAGTTGGTACTAGGGACAATATGTTGAGAAAATATATCCCCCACACCACTACACCACCAGCAGCAGCAGCCTGGAGCGTTGACAAAAGGCAGGATGGATCCATGCTTTCATGTTGTGTAAACCAAATTGTTACCCCTCCGTCTGATCGCTGCAGCAGAATTGGAGACCTGTCTGACCAGGCAATGGTTTTATAGTCTGCTATTTTCCAATTTCAGTGAGTTTGTGTGGGCTGTAGCCTCAGTTTTCTGTCCTTGGCTGACTGGAATAGTGGCCGGTATGGTCTTCTGCTGCTGTAGCCCATCTGTACCAAGGTGGAAGATGTGGTGGTTTCAGAGACCTTAGCTGTTTCCTCTTTTCAGACAATTGTCTAAATCTGAGTGATGGTTCAAAAAACCTAGGAAAAAAGTTTCTGAAATACTCAAACCAGCCCGTCTGGCACAATGAATGCCACCTTCAGAGTTGTGTGAACCACGTTACCCATGTTGATGATTGGTTTGAGCTCTAGCAAGTCGTCTTCACCACATCTAGATGCATAAATGCATTGGTTTGTTTAATTCAATTAAATTAAATTATATTTATATAGTGCCTATTCATGAAACATGTATAGGCACTATATAACCTCTCAAGACACTTTACAAAGTCAAATTCAATCAGATTATACAGATTGGTCAAAACAATTTCCTATCTAAGGAAACCCAGTAGATTGCATCAAGTCTTGTCATGTGAAAGGCTTCTTCACTATTTGTGTCAAAACTTTTAACAGATGTACATAATAAAGTGACCGATTGGTACATATCAGAATCAGAGATTTCTCAATCCAATATTCCTAACATTTATACAGGTAAAAAAAATCTCCACAAACACCCAATGTTTAAAGCATGACTCTAAAATACTTAACCTCTCAGGCCTTTATTATTTTAAAGAACATGCATACATGAATGCTTAATTTAAGCATACATTTTCTAATTTGGCAAAAAGTATTTGAGACATACATGGGTATGGATTACGATTAATGTTTATTTTTTCTTAAATAGGGAATGTGTTATTATATGGAAATGTGGGTAAATATTACAAACTAAGACTTTAAAAGTTAAATTTTCTGTGTTAAACGTGAGGCAGGTTAAGTAATCATTGACAGTGCCAGTTTAAACATTTTTTACTTTAGCTGACAGGCTGTTTGAAGTGTGAAAAGTTGTGCATTTCTTTCACCAGATGGATTTTTGAAAAGGACCTCGCTGAGAAGGAGAGCAAGGAAGGTAGGCGGGCAGCATTTTATGAGGCCAGACAAGTGCGCATAAAAACAGACAGCGGACACAGTGTTCTGCAGTTGGCTGCCAACATAGGGGGGCAGCCTGATTGGTGGAAGCAGGAGGCCTGTCAGTCATTGCATATAAAGAGCCAGTACACGTTACTGTCTAATGTGTAGTGGAGGACAGAGAAAATACGGACATAGCAAAACCAGTCCTTGCTTGGTTCTGTTGAAGTTGGTGCAACACTGTTCAAGAAGTTTCCGTCTGCATGGCCTATAATAGCTGCAGCCTTTGATTAAGATAAAAATGCAAAGAGTATCATTTTCTTATTTTCCTAAAAATGGTATTTCATTTTTCTTTCAGAAAGTCTGTTCAAAATTCATTGAAAGCAGGGACAAAAATTATTAAATAATTATTTTAATTTGGAGTTCCCATAACACATTTTAAAGTGTGAACAGAAACTATTACACATTGTGAACTCTTTGTAATCAGATTTTCCTGCTTCGGGGAACGTTTTACCTCTATTTCTAACGGTCAGAGCAAAGATTAAAGATACTACCCTGTGGTGCGTTTTTGCTCACCAACAAATTCGCATTATACGATTAAGACACAGCTGGGGAACGAAGTATGGATTTCCATTGCTGGATAAAAAAAATATAATAAAAAAACGTGTAAAAAAAATCAGTCGCCAATTGTGCTTTGTGTGTATTTTGGTCGATGACATCACAAGCGGCACTAGAAACATGCAATCAAAGTGGAAAACCAGGAGAAATACAGAGACTCACTCTAAGGAACTCTGATCAATCGCCTCATGCCTGATGCGAGGTCATCAGAGGCCTGATCGCATGCAAGCTTTTTTTTTTTTCTTGATAAAAAACATTTTACACCAACATTTCAGTAGAAAACTGTCTAATATGTTTGATTGTTGACAGACTATATTTTAAGTGGGTTTGATTGATTTTTACTGAAGCTTTAGATTTTGCACCAGCTGCAATTCTTAATGAGACCCAGTCCAACAACGAGATCAAAAGATGGCAAAATCAAAACTTTAGGGTGTGAAAACTTGCACATGCTGCCCTCTTTCCTCAAGTCACTCACAGTTTGTACAAAATTCAAGCCTGATTCAAATCTTGGTCATCTATCCAGACGGCATGGTGAAATGAAACGAGGGTGTTGTTTCTTGATGCTTCCAGCTGTGCTACTTTGCGGGAAGCTCTGGAAGAATTTTGACAGCTAGATGTGAGTTATTAAAATATATTTTGAAGAAAGTCCCATAACGTCCAGGCTGCTGTCAGAAAGCTGAAGCTTTATTAGCTTTCACCGAGTGCAGCTAATGTGCCGCAGGTGCAGAGGGATGCTTTTCTGCAGCGTCTGAATGATGACTTACAGCTAAGGGCGAAGACGGTGGTTGGAAACCTATAGCCAAACTGCTTTCCATCAGAAATACCACTTATCAACGCCCAGACAGGAGAGCGAGTTTGATTAAATGTGCCTGGGTACGGAAATGTGTGCCGTCTATTTTGAACAGCAGTATTTCATGTCTGCTTTGTACTTTGCAGAACAGTGACACTGCAGAAATACCTTGGAAGAGGTTAAAAGACATTGCTGGTGTTAATCTGTCAGTTCTCCAGCCTGCTGTGCCGTTTACATGTTAAAGATCTGGAAAAGAACCAGAACTTTGTACAAAATGGTGGTTGTTTCATTTAGCTGTGAGAAAGGAGCTTCACGCTAGCGACAGGACAGAGGTTCCCAGTTTGAAAGTGCTGTTGGACCCTAATAGGGTCCAACAGCCTGAGGGTCCAACAGAGGGTCCAACAGAGTGAGCAGCAGGTTGCAGATTACGCTCTCTAACCAATAAATAAACACTTGGCTGGATCTTGCACATATAACCTGCATTCAGCTTGGGAGCCTCCGTTAATAAGCAGTTAAGCTTCAGTTTACGGTGTCTGCTTTATGTTGCATATATAGAAGTGTCAACAAGGGATGCTGTTCATTTGAGGTTAAGAGTCTCTGTAGACCCATATGTGCTTTTTGAAAGGAATCTACTAATGTTTGATTGCCTCAACTGTTGGATCACATAGCAGTGTAATTTGATATTTTGTTAATGAAGAAGATCCCATCTCAACAAATGTTGTGATTTGAGTTTGGGTTGTGGTTGTAATTCCGCTTGCTCACCAGCAGAGGAAGTTGCTCCCAAGGTGAGTGCTGGGTGTGGTAGCCTGCTAGGTGCCGTGTTGCTAGATTGGGCCGGTTTCTGCTTTTTTTTCCAGCACTGGAAAAATAGGTTAGGGTTGGACTGCTTTTCACAACATTTGGTGGGTTTTTAGAATGTATTCATAGAAAAATTCTATCAAATAGCTGTCAAAACATACACATTACAAGAAAATGTTGTGTCATGACTGTTGTCATTTCAGCTTTTAACTTTTTGCTCTCTCTCTTTTTTCTTCATAGAAGGTACACCTGGTCTGGCGTTCTGTTAGCTGTGACATCATCCCGGGAAGACAGATCACCCGCTATTACCATCTAATGTAGAACAGATTACTAGATCAATGTGTGCTTCTGTGCTTTTTTGTTTCTCTTGTTGTGTCTCTGTTCTGTCTTCTGTAACCCCAGTCGGTCGAGGCAAATGACCGTTCATACTGAGCCCAGTTCTGCTGGAGGTTTTTCCTTCCCGTTAATGGGTGGTTTTTCTTTCCACTGTCGCTTAATGCTTGCTCAGTATGAGGGATTGCTGCAAAGCCATGGACAATGCAGATGACTCTCCCTGTGGCTCTACGGTTCTCCAGGAGTGAATGCTGCTTGTCGGGACTTGATGCAATCAACTGGTTCCCTTATATAGGACATTTTTGACCAATCTGTATAATCTGACCCAATCTGTATAATCTGACCCAATCTGTATAATATGATTGATTCTGACATTGTAAAGTGCCTTGAGATGACATGTTTCATGAATTGGCGCTATATAAATAAAATTGAATTGAATTGAATTGAATTGATGGCGACCTTACATCACAACATTTTTGTCTAAAGTCTATCCAAAAGCGCAATCTGTATGCAATACTGTATGTAGAAAGGATCGTATGGTGCTAAAATGGTGGATAACCCCTAGACAATGACTCCAAAGCTTCAGCTTTCAGGTATTATAATACAGAAATACAAGCACAACTTCAGGATTTGAAAGAACATGGCACCACAAAAATAAAAAAATAACAGGTCAACATTCCTTAATTTAAGAGAAGGCAATTAATATACTATGTGTAACTGTGATATATTGGTGTATCTTGTCTATGTGTTTTTGCCACTGTCAAGCCTGAATTTCCCCATTGTGGGACATTTTTTTTCCTATTTCTATAAATGTGGTGAAATGGCTTAGTCAAAGTCCAGACCTCAATCCAATTGAGAGTCTACGGTTAGACTTGAAGATCACTGTTCACAAGTGAAAACTGTTTTTGTCTGAAGACGCTGGAGCAGGTGAAATGTGGAGAGTGCAAAAGCAACTGTAAAAGCAGGTGTAATCTCCAGAAAAGGTGGCTCTACAAAGTACCGACTTTATGGGGAGTGAACAGTTATGTGCGCTGAAGGTTTTTTTTGTTATTTGTCCTATTTGTTGTTTGCTTCACAATGAAGAAATGATACATCTTGTTCTGTAAATGAAATGGCGCAAACTCTCAAACAATCCATTTTGATTCCAGCTTCCGAGGCAACAAAACATGAAAAATGCCAATGAGTGAATCCTTTTGCAAGACACTACGTTTCTTTTAACAAACCCTAACATCTCGGTCAATTGTGAGACAAGAAACTTTAAAGTGTCTTTCGAGGACTCACGAAAACAAAATATTCGATTATGGACAAATGGAGCTACACTTTAGTAATCCCACTTAAAAATAATATCTTGGGAAAATTATGTTTTGTATAGGCCAATTATGTGTAGTTGGAAGCGAAGCAAAAAAATTAGACTATTGTCAAATAATGACATCAATTATATCACATTTTCACTTTTATGCTGTTAGTTTTGATGTCACTTGAACATCAGCATGAGACAGGACAGTACAATAAAGACAACAGGATGTCTCTTACCGACTGAAATCAGGGCAGCGTGGAGAATAAAGTCCTGCAGTCCTGTGTGCGGGCCCAGAGGCATGGCTCCTTTAATAAAGCTGTTTTTTATTAAATTCAAAGCTGTCTCACTTAGTTTCTTAAAAACAACCTGTAGCCCAAGAGATGGTGAGAAAGGTCAAGGTATTTTGATCAACCATCGTTCCACTGGTCTGGTTGAAAAAAATTTGACTCCTCTTAGACGTTATAACAGACCCTGTTCACACCACACAGAACAACCAGCAGACATGGCCAATGTGGACAGACTCATGGAGCACATTGGATACTTTGGACCTTTCCAGAAGAAGATAGCCATACTTGGTTCTTTGCCAGTGATACTTTTTGCCTTTGTGTTTGTTGGAGTTGTCTTCCTGGGGCACACCCCTGATCACTGGTGCTGGACTCCTGGATCTGAGCAGCTTGTGGACGAGTGTGGCTGGACTGAGGTCGAGGTGCGAGAAGTTACCGTTCCCCACGCGGCCGGATCGTTCTGCCAAAGATATTCTGCAAATTGGCCCCAAAGCCAAAACAAATGTGATGCGGTGATGTGGGAGCTGGCTTTGAATGGATCTCAGACGTTGCCGTGTGATGGCAGATGGGTATTTGACAAGAGCTACACAACTACTGTTTCGGAGGTAGGTACATTTTAACTCCATCTGAGGCGGCTTGCTTTAGGTTTTTAGTACTTAAAAGTCTAGACCCTTGGTTAAGAATGAAACAAACAGTATTGCCATGAATGCCTTCTGAGAAAGCCTCAATAATTCTTTTATCATACGTGAAAGGAGATGTTTCCAATAGAAGTAAACCCACTTTTGAAGGATAATGCGATGAACAAAAAGTTAGCAGCACAATTATCTGTTTTTGCATATTTACCACAACAAGACTACATGACCGGAAGTATGATATCGTGCATGCACACAATGAGTAAACAAGGGTTAGGGTTACTGAACTCTGTAAATCTGGTTGAACTTAAATCACAGCAACCTGTCACTTTACTGCGAGGCATAGCAGGACGGTCTACTGCTCTTACAGTGGCTGCGTCAGTTGACGCCATCTTGTTTTCTGATAGCTCCGCTGCACTGCCGGCCGTTGGCGCAGCAATATTTACGTCTGTTGATCTGCGTGATCAGCAGACATTATTTGAAGGTATGGTCAGAGTACATGACTTGTTACCTTTAAAAACCTGAAAGTGACAAAGTTTTAAAACCATAATCTCCTGTTTCTCGAGAATTGACTACTTTTTGTTTGACTCCTTTTTTGTTTTTGTTTATCAACTAAAAACCCATTAAAATCAATTGAAATATGACAAAATGTGAAGCAAAAAAAAAAATCTATGGTGTATGAATAGTTTTGGAAGGCACTGTATCATGATGTCGTGCGAATGCATGCATAATTATGTTTGGTAAAACTGATTGTGATCTACTCCCTCCTAGTTTTCACTGGTCTGTGAAAGAGCCTGGCTTGCTGAACTAAATCAGGTGCTCCTGGCTATCGGATTTTTTACTGGCGCTTTTGTGACTAGCTATATAGCTGACAGGTTTGTTATACACCATGCTATCCCAACTTTGTTCCTTGATTTTATTTTAAAAGGTGCTGTTAGTGGTTGTACCACTAAAGGCCATCCTTGGTTTTTCACAGGTTCGGCAGAAAGCCATGCGTCATTGCCTCAATGCTTGGCCTAGGAATTACTGGAGTAGGGATCATGCTGTCACCCTGGTACCCACTGCTGCTCCTCTTGCGATTTGTACAGGGATTTTGTGGAAAGGGAGCATGGACAGCCACCTACGTTCTAGGTAGGTCCTGGATGTTTACTGGCATCACCTCGAGCAGTAATCTATAATCTAGCTTTGCTGAAATAATGATAATAATACATTATTAGTTACAAATGCCTTTCATAAAACTCTAGGCCACTGTAAAAATGAAAACTGAAAAAACAAAAAACAAATTTGAACTTGGTAAAAACATCAAAAAAGTTCGATGGATCACTGCAATCACAAGGAGTCTTTAATAGCTGGGGGGACATATCATGCAAAATCTACCCAGGGTCGGTTCTAGACAGGGGCCAACAGGGGCCCATGCCCCTGTAGAAATGGTACTGGCCCCTGTTATGGCCCCTGTACTAAAGACATAACATTACATAAACTTCTCATAACTATTTGCAATGGCAAAGAAACCATAACTGATTGGTCACTTTGACCAATTTTATTTTTTACCTATACAGTTTTACTCTAAGAAGGATTTAGAAATTAAGATGTTTCACGTTTAGCTTTAGCCATATTGAGCTGGGTGGCAAAGTTTTCAACTGCTAGATCAGGTGTCTGAAACCTGCACTTCCAAAACCACAAGTGGCTCACTTAATATTATTACACAGTTAAATATTGCCATTTTATTGTTTCACTTTTTTGTTCTGTGCCCCTGTGAAAAAAACACTGGCCCCACCTTGGCCCCCCTGGTAAACTTGGTCTAGAACCGCCACTGAATCTACCCTTTTAGCCCTGGAGTCAGGTCATACAGAGACCTGGAGTTTCTAGGTGTGCAGCAGATTTGAATGTTGTCTGTCCAGGTGTAGCATAGATGTCTTTATATTCTGTTTGAGGTCATATTTTTCAAGCCGTTCATTTAGAGTTGCACTTCCCCACAACTGAATGATTTAAATGTGAAAGGAAGGCATTAAAAAAGCCTGATATGTCCCCTTTAAGTCTGGATCTGAGCAGGGGAGGATGGCCAATATGCGAAATGAGGAAAATTAAAGGATGAGAACGGAGTAAATACAGATAAAGCAGGTCAGTTCATTAAAGTGCCTTTTAAACATGGTTAAGAACAAAAAGAACATGTTTTGATACCTTAATATATAAACATGTTGCCTCAAACTCTCATATTTTACAGTTGTTGAGTTTTTTGGAGCAGAACACAGAAAATTTGTGTCTATGGTCAGTCGGATTTTCTACTCTGTTGGTTTGGTCATCCTGCCTGGCCTGGCTTACATTCTGGTCTCCTGGAGGAATCTGCAGCTGGCTATGAGTCTTCCTTCCTTTCTGTTTGTCTCATACTACTGGTATGAGATTTATATCACCAGAACACAAACAAAAAGTCACATTAGCTCTGATTTTTAAAGTGCATTTTATTAGTAACATTTTTTTTTATTCAAGGTTTGTCCCAGAATCTCCTCGGTGGTTGTTTTCCCAAGGAAGAAACACAGAGGCCATGAAAGTTGTTTCAAACATGGCGAAATGTAACAATAGAGTTTTGCCACAGAATATCCAGGAGGTATTTAGAAGTACTGTACATCCAGCTTAGCTTGGCAACAGCAGTGATAAAATCTCACTGGGATCCATTTCAGATGATTCCTTTGGAGGAAAAGAAAGAAGCGCCTTCAGTGTCAGTCAAGGATTTATTTCGGACACCAAACATAAGAAAAAACACACTGATTTTAACTTATGCCTGGTGAGTCAGTCCATAGTACCCGCTAGTATTCCATAAACTACATCAGCACAAACAATGATGCCACAGAATACAACGGTATCCATTTTGTGGACAGCCCAAAAGGAAAGTTTACTTGAATCTCTTTTCTTGCAGGTTTACAAGCACTGTTGTGTTTCAAGGCCTGGTCCTACGGCTCGGGATAATTGGAGGTAATCTATTCCTGGATTTCTTCACCTGTGCTGTGGCAGAGCTGCCCGCAGGCCTCATCTTCTATCTGCTGGTGGACAGAGTGGGCCGACGCTGTCTAATGGCCATGACTAACCTCACCGCAGGAATCGCTTGCCTCGTCGTCCCTTTCATGTCCACCAGTGGGTTCTGCTTTGGAACGACACAGAACGGTCAGTCGTTTGCCGTGATGGTGAGGATACCCGAGTACGAACTGTCTTCTCTCTCTGTTTTGCAGATTACTCCTGGTTGGGAAAGTCTGTCGCAATCATTGGGAGGCTTGCTGTTGCCATTGGGTTTGAGACTGTGAACTTCGCAAACACAGAGATGTATCCCACCTCTCTGAGGTGTAACATCATTTTGTGTCGATAGTCATTGCCACTGTTTAGTGTGATTGGTTGGGAGGATGTAATGACTGTACTATTAATCTACATGGCACAAGGAAGGAAAACTATTCTTCTATTGAACTTTTTAGTGACTCTTTTTTTCTATCAATCTATCGTCCAGCTCTAGCTCTTGGCACACAAGATACACTATGTTGCCAAAAGTATCTGCTCATCTGCCTTCACAAGGATAAGAACCTGAGTGTCATGCCATCCTTAATCCACAAGGTGTACTGTCAACGCACCCCTATAATAATTCTTGTGTGGAGGCTTTCTAGAAAGTTGCTGGTGAAGATTCTCAGTCATCCAGGTCATGGTCATCCCAAAAAGAGTAAAAAACAAAGCAACTGGACTTGTTTTCTATAGTTTGAAGACGTTTCGCTTCCTCTCCAGGAAGTCGTTAAAGTCATTAAGCCAGCAGATTGAACCGAAAAGAGTGGACCAGTTTCGGTTCAATCTGCTGGTTTAATGACTTTAACGACTGCTCATTACTAAGGGGGTGGACCTGTTTCTGTTGAATTTGCATGTTGTCTAAGCCATTACAAGGCCTTTGTTGGGCAGTGGTATAAAGCTTGATGCTCCACTTTACTCCAGACTTTTTGAATTGAGAAAGCTTCCTGGATAGGAAGGGATACGTCTTTAAACTATGGAAAACAAGTCCAGTTGCTTTGTTTTTTTTACTCTTTTTGGAATTCCAGAAAGTTCAGAAGTATTTTTCTGATAATATTTGATTATTCATCCAGAGAAGCATTGGCCTGGCCTGGTAAAGTCAGGCCTGACCCAGGTTTGCTGCTCAGAGCTCATACTGAAGGTGTTGTATCAGAAGGAGGTCAGGACTCTGTAAAGGCCAGTTAAGTTCTTCCAGACCATAGTCGCTGAGTGGCGGTGTGTTTCACACCACTGCATCCATCACTTTGTTTCGTACCGGGTGATGTAAGGCTGGGTGCTTCCATTGCTTTCCATGGCCGAGCAAGCAATTCAATGACGCTCTCCACAGCTGCATTGAGCCTACGCTAATGTGAAGGCCACACAAAGTTCAGAGCTCTGTATCTATTTACTCTGTGCACCTTAGCATCCACTCTGTGTACTTATGTGGCTCGCCCCTTGCTGGCTAAGCTGTTGTTCCCAATCATTTCCCCATTGTTATAACACCACTAACCACTAACCCAGGGTTTTTAGTAGTGAGGACATTTCTCAGCTGGACTTTTTGCGCTGGTGGCATCTTGTCATAGTACCAGACTGGAAGCCATGGTGGGTTTCGCGACAGGGACCCATACGTTCACAGATGTTCGTAGAGGGAGCTTGCATGTCAAGAGGCTGGATTTTATCCACCCGTGGTCAGGGAAGAACTGAAACACCTGAATTAAATGATTTAGAGAGGTGGCGAAATACCTTTGGTGATATGGCGCAGGTGATGTGAACTCAAGTCACAAACTGAATGTCATAAGAATAGATTTGGGACATTGACAGCAAGGACTTTTTCAATTCACTCATACTTGAGACATTCGATTTAAATAGACTTTATATCCTACATCCAGCAACACGTATGTAGTTTATTTTTTTTGCATCTAATTGTATTTCTTTTTCTTCCTTTTTCCTATGACTGCCAACTTTTCTAATTCCTCTCAGAAATGTGGGTCTGTCCGTGTGTTCGTCAGCCAGTGACATTGGTGCGATTGCATCTCCCTTCCTGCTGTACAGACTGTCCAACGTCTGGAAGGAGCTGCCTCTTATTCTTTATGGTGTAACATTTTAGTGAAGTCATCCTCCGAAAGCAGTTCAAAGACTTTGCTTAATATACGTTTACAATTAAAGTAAAATATTCAATATCTGTTCAAGGTGTCATGTTGGTGCTGTACAGTGCTCTGGTGACATTGTTGCCTGAAATGAGTGGAGTTTCCCTGCCTGAAAACATAGAGGACGTGGAAAATCTGAAGAGGTAAATTATTTCTAAATAAACCATATGATATATTTAGTTTACGGCGGAGAAGACAGTTAAACGGACAGGATAATGGAAAACTCCTGCTATTGACAATTAACACGAATACAAAACACAAAACAACTATCAAACCAAGGGGTACAATTTAGCTGAGATGTAACAGAAAAATGTCCAAATCTCAAAGGAATAGAAACACAAGATTAAACTAAACACCAAAGTATGAATTAGTGAGCATAAATAACGGGAAAATGGAGAAAACAAAGATACGAGAGAAACCCCAATAACTGTAGAACATGACAGTTATTCCTTCACCCCAGAAATATATCAAAAATCCAGTCAGATTTATGGGTGAGTGTCTGAAACACAACAGAGCAAATTTTATAGAAGAGGAAGTCAGACTGTGACAAGAAGGCAACTGATGAGCAGCGAACGTCTGAGAGAATATTGTAATAAATGCAGATTTAGGTAGATGCAGCAGAAAGATGAACTAATTTGGCATTTTGTGTTTTCTCACAGGGTGAGAAAGAAATCGAAGAATAAAACTGGAGACAACCCAGTTATATGACAAAGGACCGAAGACCTGACTAGAAGGACTGTTCCTCTGTTATTTTGCACAGAAGTACTGTTTTTTTATTCTGCAGATTTGTGTTACATAATTTTGTGCTGCTCAACGGTGTTTATCTGAGATTTGCCCAGCAACCAAATCTATATTTTTCAGGACAAAAAAAAAATCAGATATTTATATCACTGATATGCAGAGCTTTGCTTTTGCTTGTAGTTTTTCCCCTCATTCAAGTGTCTGTTACATAACATGTTATTTCAAAAACATCTTTAAAATCCACCCGAAGCTTTGCAGCCTCATGGACTTTTGTAGAACATCTTTCATGCAACCTCCTTAGGGAGAAATCTTTTCAGGCAACACATTTAATGAAACAATTTCATCATCTGAGAAATGTGTCTTATCCTTAACAGTAACATAGCCTTATCTGAAAACCTGACCCTATTTGAGGCTATTGACGGCTTATAATAAAAATGACTGCATCTGGGTAACATCCATTCTTGGACTTTGCAGTGTTGATCTTTCCTGCAGGCAACAATTGGCCTCAGCGTGTGTTTATGAAAACCTTCACCTCCTAAGAATCTTCAGAGGCACCAAAATAGAATGGAAAAGCCAATGCATAATGAATGCTGAGTTTCTACCTCTGACCATTTTAGATTCTTTATCCATTTGTCAGGTTACATCTGCAGACTTCATGAATTTCATTGTCATTTTAAAAGAGCACTAACCAGTGGTTATGAATAAAAATCTGAAGTGTGCTTGATCAGTCCCCTTTACTCTGTCCGCCTGAACAAATTCCTGTGCAGCCAATTTCCTATTACAAGTCTCCTTATTATGAGATAAAGTCCAGCTGTGTGCAGTTTGATCTCAGTCTAAATCCTACTGGTATGTGAAGTTCTCAGTGCTTTCTTAAAGTACATTAGTGAACAAACAACAGCAGGAACAGGTAAAAAAAAAATAAGTTTGTTGCTTGCTGTCTGAAAAAGAAAAAAGTTTAAACTGTTAAAAGTCTAAACTGACAAGGTGGGGATGGTGATCAATAATCAAGAAAGCAGAAAACAGGTCCAGGTGGGAGAAACTGTGAAAAATGACAATTATTTCTAATGCAATGTGTTTTTTTAAGTAGCATTGTTGAAAAAAAAAAAAAGCCATAGGGGACATCTGTATCTGCCTGTCCATGTCTACTAGCAGTTCATCAAGCCAACCCTTTACACATGTTTGCATGCCTTTATAATATAAAAAATATATATATTCTGTGTAATGTTCAATGCTGACAGTGCCAGACTTGAGCAGAAAGTAAGTAGTCCAGAACAAAGCAAACAAAACCTAAATCATGACACATACACAGTATATATATGCACACATATATATATATTTATATATATATATATATATATATATATATATATATATATATATATATATATATATATATATATATATATATATATATATATAACTCTACTGTGCTGGTGCATACTAATACTTTTTCTAAGTACCTAGTTTTCTGTCTAGTCCACCATCCAGACAACAATACCTTTAGTTGTTCAGCATTTGGCCTCTACTGTCTATTTAACGGAGGGTTGCTTTTGTTGCGGCTTTTGTTCTATTGAAAGTTTACTCAGAAAACTTTGAAGCAGAGAACAAAGGCTGGCCCATATACATGGCACTGAGTGACTGGGAAAGCATCATATAAGCTGCGCAGAAATGTACTGGCTTGCATGAGAAGTAGGATTAATTTAGACTGTGGATCTTTATGACTGTAAAAAAGATGAAATGAATATGGAAACTGTGGACATACCTCAGATAGTTGCATGTTGTTGTCACAACAAAATGTCAAAACTGAAGCATATTTGGAATAGGCCTACACTGTAAAGCTGTTTCACTTTAAAGAATGGAAACAATTGGAAAATAAAGTAAATAAGGTCACAATTAAGGTTCTTGTGTGTCTTTGTCACTTTTATAATTAGTTTTCCTTCTTTGCCCCATTCAGCCAAGCTCCACTGACCTGTTTAATCAGGGCAGAGGGTTGAGGGGGCTCACAGAGGGGAAGAGGGGGGAAATTAGGCAATTATTTTTACCAGCTTCCCACAGAGCTGTTTATAACGACGTGGGAGCACGGCGAAGCAACACTGCTCCTCTCACAGCTTTTTTTTTTTTGACTCCATTTAGTTTTTTGATTAAAACTTTGCATGAAACAAATCTGTCGGTTTGGAAAAAAAAGTTTGAGGCTGAAAAGATGATGGAGACGAAGGAACGAGAGAAACTAGCCGAAGTCATCAGGCAGTGGAACAGCAACAGGCTGGACTTGTTTGAAATCAGCCAACCCGATGAGGTAAGCCATCTGGGGAGAGCATTCAGTGTCAGGACGCCAGGCCGTCAGCGACTTCAGTTTGGTTAAAAAAAAGAAATTAATTAAACAAAACAAAAAAAACAAAAACAACTTTTTAACTAAAACAAATCTTTGTATTTTGACATGTTTTCCCATGCCATTCATTTAGCTGTTGCCTAATATTTTACAGAAGCCAGTTAAAGTTATGATTACAGCCACAATTATTTGAATACCAGAAAAACTTAATATGGAACATCTTGATCACATTATTTTCATTATATACAAAAACAAGGGATTGGATCAGTGTTAAGTACATAAGGTCTGTGACCTCATAAGTTGTTATAAAAAACTTTTTGCTGGGTAAAACCATACTTTAAAATAATTATCTAAGTTGATTCATGTGGCCCTAATTTAGTCAGGCTGTTGCACTTGTGTTTTTTCTTCAGCTGCATCTTAAAAATTGCCAAACAAAACAGAATCCGAAGGACATGGGATGTTTAGAACCTTAAACCTAAATCCTGTCAGCCAAAAACGTGACATTCAGCATATCAATAAATAAATGATAAGGGATGCCTCATGGCTCAGCACATACAGTTTTCCTATTTTTCTGGCATTTTTAAAATAATTCTGATCTGCAGGTAATGTGTCAAAACGGGCATCTCCCTTTTGGTCTATGTTTCATTCCTCCTATACTTTCAGTCACACCATAACAATGAATATGGTGATGCTCTTGGTCTTTATGGTGCTGTTTGCTTACCATTGTTCTTGAAGAAAAAAAAACTCTGAGGCTTTCAGAGAAAAGCTGGATCTATGCTGGGATTTAATTACAAACAGGCGGACATTGTTTATTAATGACACTCTATGACTGTCTGTCAGGGTTGATTGTTTGGACTGTTACTAGCGGCCAATGGAACAAAAATGTGGGACATTTTGATATTTCTGCTTTAAATTAAGTTAAAATTTTACTTTTTCTGAGCTTTTAGGTCTTTACATGGATCGGCTAAAACTGTCCGCTTTGCTCTAACAGAACCTGGTGTTCCATGGTGTGATTCGCTTCTACTTTGAGGATTACACCGAGGGGAGGGTGGCCACAAAGTGCCTACGCGTTTGTAGCAGTTTGTCAACTCGAGAGGTCATTGAAACTCTTTCTGACAAGTTCCGGCCTGATATGAAAATGCTGTCAACAAGTTATTCATTATATGAGATCCACACAGATAAAGGTAAGGACTTTACCTCTACCCTTTACTCTGCTGTCCCACTCTTTCTTATCTAGCCATGCATGTTGAGGTATAGAGAGCCATTTTTTACTTATGCCTAATTGTGAACAAACTGAAGAACATTTTGTGAAACATCAAGCCCTGATGAAGTATGCATGTCACTTATGATGCACCTTCCTTCCAACCGTGCATTGAGATGAAGGGTTTAAATTGTTCAGCATGATACAATATCTGGACAAAGTAAGTTATTTGAATTCATGTGACCTATCATTTTATAGTTTCCATAATAAATAATTGCTTAGTCATCTGAGGATTAAAGATAAATGCTCTAAACACAGTTTGTTAGCGCCCCCTAATTCCCAAAGAAATTATGTGCTGAATCAATCAGGGAATGGGGGGGGGGGGGGCGACTGGCATAGCATCATCAAGTACTCAACATGCCGAGGCGGGGGAATCTTTGTCACTGCAGACTGAGCGTCTGCATAATATAGCATGAGATTAAGTTACAGTGTCTGGTGAGATTTGAGTTGCATTATGTTCTGTAGCACTGGGCTATGTGTGCAGTAAATCATTTTATTCAGTAAATTAGAATATTTGTTTTGATGATGCTCATTTGTCAAATTAAAAGTATCTTCTAATCTTTAAGCAGGTCAAACATACTTTTCATTAAGCCCACATTTCTGTTATAAATTTTTTTTTTATTGGTCTGCTGTCATATTCTAATCTTTAATACTGTGTTTTCATGAGCTGTAAAGGGAAAATCATCATAATTGACAGAAATGCTTAAAAACACCAGTCTATGTAATTAATTTATATAATGTATTTAATTCTAAGTGAACAAGTTACTGAAACAATTAACCTTTCACAAATATTCTAACTTATTGAATGGGTCTGTACGTTGTGACTATTCCATTCCCTATTGAAAGACAAGGCATTATTGTGACGGCAGTATTACTGATAAGATTATGGATTTTTTTCAGGAATGAAGCAAATAATGTATTTAGTTGAGCTCTTCATTAATAGATAGCTTCTAAAATGAATAGATTACAGCATTTATTATGCAAAAGATAAAGGATACTTAAGCTTTCATCTGCTTTTAGATATTGTTAAACTGTGCATAATGAACTTATGAAAGATACTTTTTATACACCTGCAATACTTTTTTGTATCTGCTTTGTGTTTCAATGTTGTATGAAGAGATAATGCACAATCTTATGCTACACAATGCAGACGCTTTGTTTGCACCAATGAAAATATACCCCACTTAGCAGGTCTAAATGCTAGAAGAGGCTTGAAAACAGCAGCCCTCCGCATGTTTTGACTCCTGGATAGGTGTCAAAACATGTTCAGAAAAACTGAGCGAAAATTGGGTTGCCATCACCTGGAAAACTTTGCACAGGCCTTTTTCAACCAAACTTTTTACTTTTACTCAACTTTCTATGAATAGGCTTAAATAGAGAACTCTGTGAACAACCAGCTTCTTCAGCAATGATCTTTTGAGGCTTACTCTCCTTGTGAAGAGTGTCAGTGACTTTCTTCTGGACATCTATCAAGTCAGCAGTCTTTCCCCTGAATGTGTAGACCACTGACCCAGAGTGAGAGACCTAAAGACATAGGAAACTTTTGCAGGTGTTCTGAGTTAATTGGCTGACTAGGGTCTGACATCATGAATATATTTACCTTTTTCACAATATTCAAATTTGCTGAGACACAGAATTTTGGGGTTTCATCTTGTGTAAGTCATAATATTTCACACAAAGTTTAATCAATGATTATAACACATAAGTTTCACTTTCTAAAATATTCCAATTGTTTAAGATGTGCATGTATTGGTTTGTACTCAGGTTTGTTGGAAACCGACTAAAGCGTAGACAAGAACTCGGGAGTCACACTCTGAATAGTGGTGTTTTATCAAATAAAGAAACAATGCTTACAGGATGACAAGGAAACAGGAATCAGGAACACGGTAACGATGTGACTAGAACAGAGTAGATAGATGGAGGACCTGACAACTGTTAATAGCTGAGCTGACAACATACTAAGAGGGGAGATGGAAGGAGCAGCAGGTGGAGCAAAATACACAGGTGAGATGAGTAAAAGGCAATTAAGCAGGAAAAGAAGGGCAGTGCACTGGCAGGGCAGAGGAAGAACTGAGTCTAACAGGGAACATGAGAATGGCCAGACATGAGGGAACAACTGTCTGGATCCCCAGGGGTTTGATTATTTAATGTAGCTCCCTGCAGCTGGTTTAGGTTCTGCACCTTAGTATTGTTCATCATTTTATCCTTGTTTTTGTCTTCTCTTTAGTTTTCTGCTTAGTATTTCTGTTAATAGTATAGTTTGATTTCTGTTAGCAGTTCCTGTCTAGTAAGCATTTGTTCTTTATTATTTTAGTAGTTCTGTTAAATCTTTATTTTCTACTTGCCTTTCTTTAGTTTGGTTCTGTTCTGTATATATGTTGTTTGTGCATTATTTTACTGTTAGCTTTAGCTCCTGTTTTTGTTAGCTTTTGTTCCTTATTAGTTCGGTTAGAACTGTTCCCTCTTAGTTTAGTTAGATATTTTCCCTATGTCTGGCCATTATCTTGTTCCCTGTTAGATTCAGTTTTCCCTCTGCTCCTGCCAGTTCGCTAACCTCCTTCCATCCATCCATCCATCCATCCATTTTCTGACTCGCTTATCCCTCGTGGGGCTGCGAAGGGTGCTGGTTCTCTGACCTCCTTTCCTCTGTTAATTAGATCCCACCCTCTTCACTTGTGCAATTAGCGCTACCTGTCACTGCTGCTGTTTCCCCTCCTATATATATTGTCAGCCCAGCCATTACCAGATATCAGGTCCTCCGTCTTCGTTTGTCATTCTGCCCTGTTCTGGTCACTTCCCTGTCATGTTCCTGGTTCCTGTCATCCTGTAATACTGTTTTCATTAATAAACTATAATAATGTGCAACATGTGACTCCTGAGCTCTTTTCTACATTTTGGTCCAACCACATCAACCATGACAACAACCCAACTAAATTAAGAGAGAAAAGGCAGAAAATAAATATCTAACAGAGCTACTAAAATCATGAAGAACAGAAGCATGTACAAGAATACACTATAAACATAAATACTGAACAGAAAACTAAACTAATGACAGAAACAAGGATCTAAAAATAAATAAAGCTAAATAAAATAAATTACTAGTGAAGCAATGAAGTTGTAGAAGAGAGGGAGAATGAAGACAGGATAGACAGGGAAGAAACAAGAAATCTAACGGCCAATAATATAAAAAATTATACAAAAATAAATTCTGTTCTACTTTAGTTTCTATTTGGTTTGTCTTTTATTTACTTTAACTCTCATGTTTTAGAATGAATTAAACAGCAGGGCAAATTGTAAATACAGATACTCATTTTATGACAAGCGTTTTATTTTATGTTGAAATAAAGTAGCAAAAAAGAGAGTTAAGAGAAGTGAAATATTCTGATTTTCTTTGAAAACTGTTCTTTCTCCATTTCTTACAAGAGCGGAAGATGGATCTGGATGAAAGACCTCTGGTTGTACAATTGAGCTGGACCTCAAACAACCGAGAAGGGCAATTTGTGCTCAAACAAGACCAGGTGAGTTTGGAGGCAATCCTGCAATACAGTATACTCGATAATTAGAAGTAAAAGTTTCAATTAACGATTAAAAAAGATGCACTAATAGAGATAGCAGGAAAAATCTACAGATTTAAAAGCATTAACCTGCCAATACTGATTAATTTAATTTTGGTTTAAAGAATTTTATCAAACAGTTCTAAAAATATTTTTCCAAGCCTTCTTTCCATCAGTGACTGTGAATTACTTAAATTAGTATCAGAGGTGACATCACAGAAAGCAGTGGGTGTAAAACAGGGGTTAACTAGCTGATTGGAGCTGCCATTTCAAACTTTCTTTATATTTAATATGGGCAGAAAGAAAGATTAGCACAGCTGGCTTTACTAAATGTAAACATCCTTTCAGAATGCAGTCTCTGACACTAGCTCTAAAAAATACAAAAAGCTGCCAAGATTGCTGAAACCAACATGCTTCATACCAGACCTACTGTATGTTAAAACTCAAAAGAATAAAACAGAGAAACTTTGCTGTAGTATGTTCTGCGTTCCTGTTATCAGATGAAGTTTGATCTGCTAAGTTCTCAAACTGGCAAAATTTTCCAAAAACTAGTACAAATGGACTTCCTATGACGGAGGACTTCCAGACTAAAAAACTGACCTGGACTTACAGATTCTCAGTTTCCTATTAAACAGGTTTTTTATATATATATATATTTTGTGCTTTCATAAACATCAACACCTCGCCCATACTGAAATGGCTAACCTTTAGTCTTCTCCTCTTAGTAAGAACATCCACTTTGAAGAGTGTTGCTGTTGCACAACATAATAGCACTTAAACGTGGTGTGTTCACTGATCTGGAAAAGATCAGATTTCTGAGTTTTCAACCAGCTCATCTCCAGTTAAGGTTCAAGCTGGCACCTGTCTGATTCTTGTCACCAGCCAATTTCTCCAGGCATTTCTAGCTCAAATCATTACGCATCTGTTTAATCTTTTAAACTACAGCTCATTGTGACATTTAGCCATATACAGATACTACCAATTTGCGCTGCTCATGTGTTTATCAATAAAGGAAATTTGTCCTGAGAAAGAAAAAGGAGGCGTTCTACAAACCTTTAAGAGGACACTGTCAAGAAAAGGGAAAAAGAAAGAGAAAAGCCAAGCCAGAGGAGCGGACAGGGCATCAGACGATGAGAACGGGTATGTAATCACTTCTCGTTTCCAGACCGAGCTGAAACATCAGAATGACATCCTTTGTGTTTTTAAATTAACGTCCAGATCAGCTGAAGATCTACTGAACAACAACTGTTTGTCCAGCCTTGAGTCTCTAAAACATTGCAAAGAGAATAAAGCAAATCAGATGCT
Organism: Fundulus heteroclitus; assembly: GCF_011125445.2. Taxonomy (NCBI): domain Eukaryota; kingdom Metazoa; phylum Chordata; class Actinopteri; order Cyprinodontiformes; family Fundulidae; genus Fundulus; species Fundulus heteroclitus. Next base: position 24,171,676 of record NC_046379.1, read on the forward strand.
GGAAGGTAATGTGAAACAGCATTTACTTTCACAGTTTTTTAAAAAGTTTACAAAGTGATATTTACTGATTTAATTTTTAATTCATTAAGATTCTTCAGAGCACTCTGGATTGCCAGTTCAGATTAACTTCTGTGATGATGGTGAGTGTGACTCACAACCACGCCTTATTTCCATTCTGTGACTTTTTCTTTTCTTTTGGTTGAAATCATTGTGTGTTTCTGATCTCTTGCATTTCAGCGGAGGAGCCCTTCCTGTCTGCGGTCATAAATTACACTAACAGCTCCACGGTTCATTTCAAGCTGTCACCGGCGTACATCCTCTACGCCGCGAGCCGCTTCGCCCTCCAACGCCGGCACGGCAGAGGCTCTCCGTCCTCTGCAAACGCGCACACTGTAACGTCAATTACAAAGAAAATGGCGGCCATGATGGGAAAGGTCATCGAGGCGAGTTCATGAAATGCATTTAATAGCTCAGATCGCCCGCCTAGCGCTGTTCGGTTGGTTTGAAAACCTTGCTCCTTCCAATCTACAAGAGCTTGACATAAAAAAAAAGTTGCTCAGAATAAACTTTCTAAAAGCCAAAACCTCACGGTTGAACATTTGCAAGTTTTGTTTAATTTTTCCTGAAACTAATCTGCTCTGCGACTGACTCTCCAGAGGCAGCAGACCGTCGCCGGCGCTCTTGCCTTCTGGATGGCCAATTCCTCTGAGCTGCTGAACTTCCTGAAGCGCGACAGAGACCTCAGCCGGTTCACACGGCCCAGTCAGCTGGATCTGTCCCATCAGGCGCACAACGCCTACAGGTACAGAGAGACAAGTTCACCCCGCTGACACGACAGTCTTTCTTCGCTCAAGCTTGCTTTTGTTGTCAACAGATATAAAGCGTCTGCAGCCCAGTCAGTTTAAGATTTTGCACTCTCCGATAGAATAACAGTTTTGGAAATACAACATATTTTGACACAGCATCTATAAAAGAAGCAAGTGGTTCTGCGAGCAATAATGAAACAGCATTTATTTTTCAAACGATCCTTTAGCTTCAGCAGCTGATTAGCAGTGTGTATATATTCATTGATAAGTACAGTACGGCTTCGTCGGCATGCCGACAGAAGCAAGCGTCCTGTTTCCTGAAAACATTGTCCAGAGGGAGCATCTTTGGGAGAAACATAACTGAAAAAAAAAAGTGGAACTACGTAGAATACTGCAATGCATTGAAAAAAAAGGAGAAAGTAAAGTGGAATCTGTCAGATAAAGCAGGATTTGAATCGATTCAGAGCTGTACTTTTACCACATGCCACTGGGTTTTATTTTTATTTGACCAGAGTGAAACTCCTTGAATAGATGATTCAATTCGAAATTATATGTTTTAAGAATCAGATCAACAGAACGTTGTATTTTTGCCCAGATGCATTAAGTACCAAAAGTTTCCAATGCTTGTTCTTCCCTCTGCGCAGCTTCCTGCTGCATTGCTTACAGAGCGAGTTGAGAAAGCATTTGCCAACTTTCCTAATTGATCCGGAGCAACACGGTGCTCTCCCAGCTGGTATAGGCACGTGTTTACCCTTTTTTTTTAAAACTAAAATAGTCAGCAAATTAAACCATTGTGCTACTGTTAAGGTTACAGTGTTGTAATAACATATATTGTCTTTTGGTCTCACTGGTCACAGAGATGGTGTTGGACACCTTGATGAACGCCATGTCTCTTCTACGCCGGTGTCGGGTCAACCCGGCCCTTACCATCCAGCTCTTCTCCCAGCTCTTCCACTTCATCAGCGCCTGGCTTTTTAACCAGCTCATGGCGCAGGAGACCAGCCCCCCAGGCCTGCGCTCTCACTACTGGGGGTCGGCGCTGCGTCAGAGGCTAACCCCCATCGAGGCCTGGGCAGAGAGGCAGGGCTTGGAGCTGGCTGCTGACTGTCACCTGGGACACATCGTACAGGTGTGACGCACGGCATGCTAAATAACAGCGTTTCCCTGCAATCACTACATCTTTCTGCTTTGTGATGCAATTTATTTTTACCATGGCTTATACTGTCTCCTTGGATGCAAGGTGCTAAAATAGTATCGCCTGGCTTGTTACTAGGCAACCGCACTCCTGACAATGAATAAGTACTCGGTGCTGGACGCTGAGGACATCCACGGTTCCTGTTTCAAGCTGAACTCTCTGCAGCTGCGCATGTTGATGGCCGGGTACCTCTACGGAACCAGTGAGCCTCAGATTCCCCGTGTGAGTAGTCCTTCACTTCACCAACCCAGGCCACTCACAGATTTCCCAGAATTTAGATATAAGGATGGAGTTGATATTTGGGCCCTTTTTTTTAGACTGTTTTATACATGAAAACAAAAACGCAATAGATTTCTATAAAGGGCTTTAGAACATAGCAATAGCTTCTGGCAGAGGTCATTGATTTAAAATGATGAATAATTGATAATTACAATGACAGAATGCCAAAAATGAATAATACAGGACATTAGTGTTCTGCTTTAAAGTGGAGAACTTGCATGACGTCCAGGGTCCTGCCAAAGTATTTGCACCTCTTCAGCCTTCTTGCTATTGCAAAGCAAGGCGAGGTTTTAAAACATAATCAAAAGCTTTACTCATCCCCTGGAGCACCGTCCAATCCATCATCTGAAAGTGGAAAGAATATGGCGTTAGTGCAACCTAGCTTCATGGTCTTCCAGCTACACTGATAGGCTGCACAAGGAGCACGTTAATCAGAGAAGCAGGTGGTAATCCTGCAGTAGTTTCAGAGATCCACAGTTTAGGTCAGAGGATCTGTCAACAGGACAACAGTAGGTTATGCAGCCAAAATGTCTTTATGGAAGAGTGTTATCAAGAAAGCCGTTGTTAAAAGAAAGAGAGATCCAGTTTCTACTTTATTTACTTTGGAAACAGCAAATACGTGGAAAGTGGTCAGATGACATCCAAACTGAATGTTTAGCCCAACATGCAAAACGCTGTGTCGAAATCTAATTCTCATTGTGAAAAATGGTGGTAGCAGCATCATGCTGTGGGAGTTCTTCAGAAGGGAACATGAAGGCTGGTCAAAATTGAAGAGAAGATGGATGAAGTTAGATACCCATCCATGTATTGGCCCGGTTAACGTACACAACTCAACTCGTTTAAGAATCTGTGGCAAAACTACCGTTTAAAGATGCTTTTGATCAAATCTAACTGGGCTTGAGCTATTTAGCAAAGAGGAATGAGCAAGAGATTCAGGCTCTAGAGCTGGTAGGGATACACCTTTAAAAAGTAAGAACTTTACTGTAAAATTAACAAAAATCATTCTCATTTGTCACCCGGGTTTGGAAGTAACATTCCCTAAAAACAATCATTGCTCTCCATCAACAAAGTATTAGTCACGTTTTTCTCCTTTCAAACCTAGAGGAATGGTCCAGAACTACTTTGGTTCAGAGTGTAGCCCGTGTTTACTTCCTGGTTACTGAGCCAATCACATGAGAGTTCCCATACGATACATTTTACTAACAATTATCACGATAAACCATATTTTCATTTGAAAACAAAGATGTGCCATACTGAAATGGGAAACACAGGGAGGGGGTGGGGGAGGAGGATGGCATGCATATGCAAATTATCAAGGTTATTTTAATCATGTGATCAAAATTTTAGTGTGTGATGAATTGATTTATTGCTAATCGTGACAGGCCTACCTACAACACCTCCTTGAAGAAACCTTCATAAAAATCTAATTTTTCAAACTAGGATTAATTAAGTACTTTTTAACTGAATTAAATCTTCATCTAAAGAGAAATAATTCTAAATTGGGCAACAAGCTTTTAAGAAATCTGCTCTAAACCCATTTTTGCCCATAGTACTACTAATGAAATGCTATTGGAAACAACAGCACGGCAGAATCGCTGTTTGTCTTTTTCTGATGCTGCATCCCCACCTCTGCGGGAACGTCTGGATGTCAAAGGCCACGGCCGTCGCCTTCGTTCTGCTGCTCAGACCCGTGGCAGGCAGATTGGCTGTCCCTCTCTTGAGGGCACATGGCATGCGCTGCACGCATGGAATCGACTCTTCCCTGAAATATATCGGCCTTCTCTCACTGTCTGTCGCTCTCGCTGCAGGATTTGATTGATGCCGTAGTGAGGGCTGCAGAGGCCTCAGCCGATAACTTGATTCGCGGTGAAGGACGCGAGCCTCGGCTGGAGGAGAGCCTCGACCTGCTCCTGCCCTTCCTGTTGCCGGAGGGAGGATACTCCTGTGACACAGTGAGAGGCATCCCTCCGGGGTTCAGAGAGTTTTTGGAGCCAATATGTCAGAAAGGTGGGAGACCTTGAATCTAGATGCAAGAGCTGACCCATACATACATTATTCTAATTTCATTAGTAAGTCGCATCATATTCCACCTTGCTCTCTCAGGTCTCTGCTGTTTGGCGACTGTGCCTCATTCCCAAGGAGACTGGACGGCGTACTTTAGTGAACGTACGCACACCGATGGGGATTTATACTTGGTAAAGTAAACCGATTCAGTTTGGAGACCTTCCATATTCTGGCAGGCTAAATTAACTTTAAGATTAACTTATTTGCGTCTCTTTTTCATCAGGCGGCACACAGACAGCCCGAGATTGAGAACATCACTCTGCACAAACCGCTGAACAGCGGGATGGGAGTCAGTATTGTGGCAGCCAAGGTGATAACGGTGTAAACGTGAACGCTCTGCACACAGCGTTTCAGTGACTGAACAGCATCTGATACTGTGCCACAGGGAGCCGGCCAGAGAGACCTGGGGATCTATATTAAATCGGTTGTCAAAGGAGGACCGGCCGAAGTGGTGAGACGTTCATTCAGCTTCAGCTCAAAGAGAGTGTATTTATATTTTATTATGTTGCATAAGAAGAGATTAAGGTGCGTCTCTATTGCTTGTAGAACGGGAGCTTAGCAGCAGGAGATCAGCTGCTCAGTGTGGACGGACACAGCCTGGTCGGACTCTGCCAAGACAGGTAATCACCTTTGGCAGCAAATGCTACACATGGGAAGCTTTTACAAACAATCGGGATTCATACAGAGGAGATCCTTGACCGTTTGACTCGTGTCGTTAACGAGAAAACCTGTTTATGGTTTTGAACTCATTCTCTCAATTCACTGACGCCCACGTGCAGTCCTTGAGATCTGCTGTCTTGCAACGTTTAGATGCATCCCTGCTCCAACACGTTTAGTGACAGTTTCTAGTATAAACTGTTTGTCGCTTTGTAGTTTGTATCTCTGTGACCCAGAGGCACGCATAGAGCTGCATGACCTCTATGTGTCAATGTGTTCCCATCATTTGAATGCACACAACTCAGAGAAACACATTATCACCATCATCTTGCATGACTAACAATAGTTTGGTTAGCCGAAACGATTAGCAGATCCCGCTGGTTTTATGACATGCGACGGGGACAAGCTCAACTTTGGTGGGAGATCATTCCCAGATTAAAGCTCTGGCTTCTGATTTCTAAATCTAAACAGTAGAGGATCATGCTTACATACATGGTTCAGAGTGGGAACCTGCCAGAACTGTTTACTACTGCGACTGTCGCTGTGTTTTATATGAGCAGCAGCCATATTGGATCTGAACCGAGGGATGACTGAGGACAAATGTTACATTCCATTTGCCCCAGAAAATGAAAATAGGAGCTGGAAATGAGGTAAACGAGAGTAAAAAGTGTTCCGGTTAACACAGTCAGGGAAGTGGGGACGATGAAATAAAGACAAAAAAACAAAAAGTTAGGATTCCAATATGGCGACGGCCAGGAACGCCGTTGTTCTGTCGGTAGCAACTCTTATAAACGTCCATTTGCGCGTGGAAAACTGTACTTTCCACATGCAAACATCACTTTTTATTTGTTCAGTTCAGAGTTGCAGCTGCTACATGTATCATTGATTTTACAACTGTGTCTTGTAAAACAAAATAAACACGTTTTACCACAGTTTACTGTTGTGGATGCGAGGAGCTGCCATGTTGGACAATCAGCCTCAAAGAATTTGTCTGACTTTCCCAGGAGAAAGTCCGACCATAGCGGCCGTTAGTTGATTTTTCCTGTAAGAAGCTGAGATTTCTGAGTTCCGACTTGAAATGAAATGCAAGATAAGACCTTCCTTGTCAGAACTGGGAAATGCTAATAGAAAACATTCTTATACCTAAAATCACCAAATTAATTTTCATGCACATTTCATCTATGAATACATGTATTTTATGTGATATTTGTTGCTCTAAATTACTGTATTACGTGGATGTGTCTTCAGCACTTCAATGTTTTTCAAGTCTTCAACATGACTGCATCCTAAAATATTCAGTGCCACACATGATATAATATCCTCCCCCTCCGTGTATAATTTCAATGTAATGCCACTTTGCTTTCATAAACCTTTTGGACTGATTTAGGGCAGCAGCGATCATGATGCGAACCGGCCCTGTTGTGACCCTAAAGGTTGAAAAGTTCGCAGCGAGCTACCATGGCCTCTGGGAACTACTGAATGAACCACATCCAGAAAACAAAACAAGCAGGAACTATTTAAGAATGGGTAAGTACTTCACTCCCACGCTTTCTTTTTGCGTTTTAGGGCCCAACTTAAACCTTTTGTTGCCTCAAAAGGCGGTGGAGAACATGGAAAGCTGAACAACGGAGAGTCTGAGCTGTACTGCGCCGTTGATCTCAGACCCTCGGCGAGGCCCCACGGAGGCAGCAAAGAAAAGAGAGACCAGAGGATGCAGAAGAACCGACAACTTTACCGCTCCAACCCCAACATGATCTGTGAGTGGCCCTCTGTTGGGATGTGCTTTGCTGCTCACCTGAATGTGAAGCACATTTAATGCAAAAGTCAGCTCCGCTTCTATTATTTTCGGCTTGTTTCAGCTGGCTATAGCCTGGTGGACGGAGGGGAACTCGTTGACCCAGACGTCGCAGGAAACAACTTTGCCTCGGTTTCAAGCATCAACCTTTGCACTGATGTGAGGATTTTAGATGTTAAATTACTGTGATTACCTGAAGACAAACTATCAGAATACGTACAACAAAGCTTAAACATAAATTAATTTATTTAATTTTGTTCTCAACTTTTTTAAGTAGTCTTTGCTGAGATTATCAGCCCTCATTGAGGTTTTGCTCTTTATAAAGTAACACATGGACGATTATGTTAATTTAAAAGACAGGTGGTGCTCCTTTGGTCTGCTTTCTCTCTGAAAACGAAGGAAAGGTGGATATCTTTCAACCCTCTGACCAACAGTGCTGCAATAAGTGGGGGAGGGGCAGAAAGCGTTTTTTTTTTTTTTACTGTATTGCTCAATACAGTCTAAAAAAAAACATTGCACTCTCTCTGGAATTTCATTAAAAGGTCTTTAAACCAATAGGAAGGGGATTCAGGAAAATCACATTTCTTATTTTTATTTTCTCCTGTCCTGGAAGGTTGCATAAACAGTATTGTGTGACGCCCTTAAAGCGTCAGGGCAGATTTACACTAAATAGGGCCAAATTGAATGTTTCTACTGCTGAGTAGTTTATTATTTAAAAAAACAATTACAGTTTTGTAAAGCAATAATACCTTGACAGCTGGGTAACCAGACCATGAATATAACTGGAGCATGGATGCTCGTCCATAAAGTGTGAAATGCTGTTACTGTTTAGCTGATTTCCCACATTTCAGCCGATTAAAAAAAAAAATGCTTTGTTTGTAGACTTGGTCTCTATATGGTCATTATGTAAGTTTTATTTACGGTACTATCAACATTACCAAAAGAAAATACATCAAATAAAAAACACAGACGAAAGCTTTTAGCTCCTTTTTGCCACCAGTAAAAGAAATCTTACATTTTAGGTCTTCTCTCAGACACTTTACAGAGAATACCTGACGCTACCGAACCCTAAATCTAAGGACAAGTCGGCTTCTGAGCCGGGCCGACCAACCCAACCATCGGCTGTGACGCCTTCAAATGGGCAGAGCAAGAGAGGCTTCATGGTACGTTGGTGCAACTCAGACCCAAAAACATTTACACTGCCATCCAAATGTGTTCCCATCATTTCACATTCTGAAAAAAAGAAATACCATCTTCAATGCATTTAATTGGGATTTTTTTTGTGATAATGTAATTTTGGAAGGCACTGTACCATCAGGTAATCTCCATATTTAAATATACAAGTGGATGAATTTCTTTTGACGTTTCCTTTTTCCCCTCACATGAAGCGTCAAGCCCTGTCTCAGGAGAACTTGTGCGTGGACACTGGAGGCCCCCTGCTGGACCAAACTCAGAACGCATGCGCACACAGAAGCCACAATAACCAACCAACAAGATCCTGCTCATCTTTTCCTATCCGCTCCAGTGTTTCCACAGACGACGTCCTCTCTGACAGCAACGCCCCCACTAGACACCCGCCACGAAGCCGCCCGAGTCCTGCAGGCGTCTGGAGGACCCCTTTTTCACAGCAGTCCACACCTACGCCTTCGGTCCAGCCCATACGCATCGACATCCCCGTCACCGGAGCGGGGAGCAAACAGCCCAACCCTCCGCTCACCACCTTCAGGCAGAGCTCCTCTCTGCCGCCTGCGAAGACCGACCAGGCCCATAAAGCCAGCCAACGGGAAACGAGGTCTCCAAGCATCCACGCGCGTCCGTTATCAGCAACTACGAAGCATCTCCAGGCCTCAGGTCTCTGGAAGCAGCAAAGATCGTCTGCATGTGGAGATAGAGGTGAAAAACCCCAAGTGAGCATCACTCCAACAAAACATGTTTCCTTCCAAGAGCCTCTGTCTGAGCAGAGCCGCTCAGGCCCAGTAGGCCCAAAAGAGAAGCAAGCGCCGTGCGACCCCTGGAGGAGGGACGCCCGGGAGAAGCTGGAGAAGCAGCAGAGGCTTCGGGCCGTGGAGCTCCTGGAGGAGGAGGCGCGGCAGCTCCGGGCCAAGGACAACCGGAGCGCAGAGGAGAACGACAGACTGCGCAGGCTGGACCTGGAGTGGCAGTTCCAGAGACGGCTGCAGGAGATTCAGCAGAGAGGAGGCGAAGAGGAGGAGGAGGAAGAGGAAGATGTGGACATGATGGTGCTCCTGCAGCAGCTGGGGGAGGAAGCGTCAAAAGACGAGGTTGGCAGAGAAAAGAGAGCTGACACTTTAACTTTACAACCTTGGAATGTGAGAGACGGCTTTGAACGTTTAATGACTAGTGCACCATCATTAAGAGAGAATAGTGTATGGCCTAAAGCTTTATTCTACCATTTGTCCTTTTTGGATCTGCATGTCCAGAACAAGATCAGATCTGCTGGGAATAACAACGGAGAACAAAACCAGGCAGGAAAGCCACTTTCCGACAAGCAAGAAGCAAAACAAGGTACAGAACAAAACTCATCAGAACATTGAGGCAAAATCCAAAATTTTATTGCCATTCAATAAAATTATTGCACACTTTTAGCTGACGGTAATTTTATTCTAAATACCAAAATATCTATGTTTTTGACAGATCCAAGAGAAAATGGACTGAACAAATCATCAGATGAGTGAGTTTAAATACAGCACATCAAGCTCCACATCAGGGTCTAGAACCTGTTCAGCGTTTAGCACATGAAAACTTCATGAAACAGAATTTGTTACCAAAGCTTTGCAAATGCTAAACAAATGTCCCTGAGTAATATAAATTCTCAGACCCCGGCTAGAAGTCTTATGAAACACCACAAGTTGTGTGTGTGTCCATGCAAAGCACTAATTTCAAGTATTTCCTTGGTTTTGCATCTGCAGGAACCTGCAGGAGAACACCAGGACGGTGTCGGCTCCTGAAAAGCTCACGTTCAGGGAGCGTCAGCGTCTCTTCTCCCTGACATCAAGTGCATAAATGAAGATTTGTTTTTAAAAACAAAAAACACTTTGAACAGAAATGAAATGTGCATGCATATATATATATATATATATATATATATATATATATATATATATATATATATATATATATATATATATATATATATATATATATATATATATATAAAATTTTGTCTTCACAAAAAAGGCCTGTGTTTTGTATTTAGCCCGCTGTAAAATACATTCCAGGGCAACCCAAAGCATCCTTATGTGTAAACGGAGTCTACCTGTGTGTCATCTCAGTACCATTAAATGCTCTTCTCTGAAGATCTGAGATTAGTTAGACGACATTGTTTAACAAAGCATCATAACAAGGAACCCACCAGGTACATCAGGGTTAAAGTGACATGGTGGCGGCAGCATAATGCTGTGGGATACTTTTCCCAGACAGGGAAAGAAAAAGCTGGAGAAGCAGTTGAGGGCTGTTAAAATCTAAATCTGGAGCAGAAGTTCATGTTGAGGACGATGAGCCTAAACATCCATCCAGAGCTACAAAGATGGTTGGATGGTTTAAAGAAAAGAATATTCATGTATTACAGTGGGTCAGTTAAAGTCCAGACCAAAACATAGACAATTATTCACAAGACTTTGAAAATGCTGTTTCCAGAAAAATCATTCCATAAAATCCTAATAAAATACATTAAAGTTGGCGACAAAATGTGATAGGATGAGCGCTTTTGTAAGGCACTGTACAGTACAGTAAATATGTGCAGAAATGTGTCTAAGTAATGACATTAGTATTGACAATTCATTTGAATGTAATACACTTTTGTATTTCCCAAATTACAAGATAATAAAGCGTTTGTTAAGATATAAACGATTCCCTAATTTCATGTTTCGTTTCCCAAATCCTTAATGCATGTGGCTCAAATGTTGGCTGTCATTATGAAGCTACTTTGTGCGCTGGTGAAACTGGACGACAGCCTTTTCCTGTTCGTGGGTTTCAATGGAACCGCTGCGAAGTCGGCGGATCTCGTTGATGGCGTCGACCCCGGGGATTTTCCTCATCTTCACCAGGTAGCAGGCCAGCATGGTCCCTGTGCGCCCGTGCCCGTGCATGCAGTGAACGGCCACGCCCTGGCGGCAAACAGGACAATGTTAGTTCAGGTGGACTGAGAACATGGACACACCCGGCATTGGTTTCTGAGCTTAGACAGGTATTTGCTGCTGTTTTAGCTCAACAGGTTTCAGATGTCGAGCTAAAACCAGACTCAGTTTCAGCTGTAAGAATAGGGTCTGTTGCAAAAGTCTTTCTACTCATTCAACTTTTTCCCCACTTTCTGTCACGTGACATCCACAGGTTCGGATGTTTAAGATGAAATTTTAGGTGATGAGCGATATAATTATTCAAAAATGCTGAAATCAAAATAAGATTAAGATTAAGACTGAGTAAGATTCAGGTATATGTTATTCTTATGTTTAAACTTAATCAACTAAAGAATTACTAGGCCATAATCAATGTTTGCAATTAATGATGAGATGGTGTGAGTTATTGAAATAAGTTATGTTCATTCATCTATTTGCCAGAATGTGGCTTCACCCATCCTTCTAAAAATGAGTTGACACTGATTTTGCTGCACGTGTTTAATTTGTGCTAACCTCACTTTATGTTAATTATATAGGCTGTATTTATATTTTAAATTGAACTAAAGGTGGCGTTATTTAAGTAAAGAAATGTGCTGTGGCCCTAAACGTGTGTGGGGGGGGGGAAAGCCTCAGAAACATGTAAATTAAGGATTTTAATTTGTGAATAATTTTTTACTTATCTTTCCATTTTGCATTATGATGTACTTTGTGTTGGTCTAACACATAAAATCCCACTGAACCACATTCAGATTTGCGCTTATGTGAATTGTTTTCTGAAGAACAAAAAGCAAGCTAGACTGCTATTTACAGGATATCACTTATTTTTAAAAGATCTTTGCTTTATTTCCTTATTTTAAGTTCGGCAATAATTCATGGCGATGAAGGTGAGGACTATTAAATGAAAGCAAAAACACAACATAATTACTCAGGCTAGAAGAAGCTTTAAGTTATGCACAGTTTCACATGCAGAAATCCCTCCTTCAATCCAATACGTTCTTGATTTGCACATTTTAAAAGGAGCAGGAAGCTCAGGAAGTCATTTTGTCTTTGCCACCAGTCTCAAGGGAATTATTAAAGTCAAACAAAACCCCATTGGCTAAATATTCTGGCAAAGTCATAATTAAATATGAACCCTATTCTTGGAGAGTTCTGATACTCCCGTTAGTGTCTGAGCTCATACCTCTCCTTTGGAGTTGGCCTCTTCCACAATAGAGAGAAATCTGTCGATCTGGCTGGGTGACGGAGGAGTGAAGTCGGCTATCTTAATGTGGTGAAGCTGCAGCTCTGGGCAGGAGTCGTGGTTGGGTGGTTTCCTCTCACAAAGACAAACGAGGTGCTTTATGCCGTTGTCCAGCAGGTACCGATATTCACATGGCATCCTGGGCAAGGCCAGTCCAGCCAGCTTGCCGGGCTCCACCCAGGAGAAGTTGTTTGGAGGAGAGGAGGCCATGACTGTCAGTCTGGGGGGAGAAATCAGAGTATGTTTTACTCCCTCTCCGTTTCTAGCTCAGACATACATTATAATAATAATAATAATAATAATAATAATAATAATAATAATAATACATGATAAAAGGTACAGTACTGTATGAGCACTACAAAGGTAGAATGTGGCCTTGTCAGGTCAGACTGATGACAGGACAATAATAAAAGTGCCTCAAAAACCACTGAGCAACCCTGACTGCTGAAAATAGCCCTGAAATAATGTGTCAGTTTTTCCCGTATGAAAAGGGTTTTTATCAGTCAGGTTGGTTCTAATCCATATTATATCAGCGCTGTGTGAACTATTCAGTTCACCAATTAATTTTGTTTTTAAATCAGTAAAAATCAGTCAGCTGAAAAAACCCAAAACAAAAAACATAAGATCCAGAAATTTCCTGTGATATCTTTGCAGGAGCTGTGCAGTTCTGTAGAAACCAAACCAGACAGCTTGAGACATTTCAACCCTTTTAGATGTTTTGCACCTCAGCAGCCTGGCAGCAGGAGGATTACAGCTGCCGCTGAATGTGCACATAACACCATAAACGAACCTTTAGCTTTTATTTACAGCCTTTTGTTTCCCATGAAACGTGTTAATCAAACCCAGTCGTTTTTCGCGTATAAACACAGTTTCAAGGTGCCACAGTAAAAGCAGGAGAAGCAAGGGGCTCCGCACTCTTACCACGACCGTCACTGGATTAGATTAATTCAACCGTAATTACGTCCAGAACGGGAAAATAAACATGCGAGGGACATGAAAACATTAGAAAACTGCGCTGTAGCATGTAGCTTAGCATTAGCAACACCAGAAGCAAGCAGCTCAAACAGAGCATTGTTTGCGTAAACAAACCGCCGTTCATATTAGTAGAAACAGCGCTTTTATGCTGAGCGGATATAAAATAATATTAACAAAATAACTTACTGTCTATGTGAGAATAGGACGGACTGCTTAGCGCCGACTCCGAGCTGCTGCTAGCTTAGCTGAATGCCGGTATGCTGTTCAGCGCCTATCAGGTGCCGTGAAGTTGAAATAAAGAAGTGAAACAGTATGTGTGGGAGGACCAATCCCATGTGTCAGCTCATCCAAACCTAGAAATCAGTAACAATCCATTTCAGTGCGGCCAACACCCATCATTATAAAGCAGGGTTAGGTAGAGGCATGTTGTCGGAGTCGCACTGCGACTCACGCGGTTTTGTAGGTCACGCGAACACCAAGCATTACGGTAGTATGCCATGCATTACGTAGTAACAAACGATACTACCTTTCAAAATAAAAGCAGTGTGTGTTATTTTTACATTTATGGACTTCAGTTAGTTGATATGTTTTACTGCTTTATGTAATATTTTTTAGTACTCAGTTCTGCTGGTGAATATGGAAATATATATTTGGTCACCCTCATTAACCTCAATAACTACTAAAACTAATGAATACTTTCACTTACAGATGAAAGATGATCTCCAGATGTTACTCATCAAAGTCCATCTACATGATGTGGAATTTCTAAATAAAAGCCACTGAAAATCTCTCTATATAGTCACTCTGACCTAAGTTGCTGTCAACGTTGCTACTAAACTGGACGCCTTCAGTGGATACTGTCACTTCAGCAGGACAGTAGAACACCTCCAGATGCTGCTCAACAAAGCTCATTAAGATTTGATGTGGAATTTCAAACTGAAAGACCTTTCTAACATGTGTATTGGCCATATATAAGATTTCTCAATGCATTGGAAGCTAAATACTGTTTGTTATTCACAGAGAAATATGATCATCAATAGGATTTTTTTTGTAGCTAGACTAAGAAGAAAGCACACAGAATGTTATTTGTTATGATCTTTTCTATAACTTGGACAAAACAGCTCTCTCTCTCTCTCTCTCTCTCTCTCTCTCTCTCTCTATCTATCTATCTATCTATCTATCTATCTATCTATCTATTAAACTTTGGATTGTATTTAGGGATGTCCCGATACGACTTTTTCATTTCTGATACAATACGTATATTGGAGTTTGGGGTATTGACTGATGCGGATATAGACCTGATACAATATCAGCACAAATCATACATACTTTAAATAAGCATTTTGTAGTGAGGAATGTTATAAAAGGTTTGATCAAGAGACACAACAATAGGTATGAATAACTGACATGTATTATTAGCCAAAGGGTTACAAAAACTTTAAATAGAGGCGAAAACAAGCATATATTTTTTTCTCAGCCTTCTGATATTTGAGACTCAAGACCTGGGCCGACATATTTCAATATTCTTTTCTTGACTGATATCGGAACGATTTCCTATATCAATATTGGATTTGGACATCCCTAACTGTAATACATATGAAAACTTTGCTTCATGATAAAATATGCAACCTTACTAGGTGACACTTATATTTCTTCTTTGATTTAGGTATATGTTATGATTAACTAATATTCTACCTTTTTTAGATCACAACGGAAGTGATGAAAGCTTTTCCAAACATTCCAGCCATCAGTTTTTCTACATCAAAAAAGAACACGGAAAAGGAAAGAGTTGCTATTGGGTGAACAAATACTGATGGCATCAGATAGGATCAGGCAGGGATTCCTATAGCTAAAGATTGCCATGTATAGCTAATATATAGAATATCCGACAGGAATATATTGCAAAGTGGTAAACATGGTTTCATTGTGTCCAAACTCTGTTTAGGGACATGGTACAAAATTTGTACGCACATGCACACAGATCTTAGTGTATGTAATGGACATGTGATCATGGACATGTGATCATGCTATATCCAGGTAATCCTGAGTAGTATTTGCAACATAAAAACAGTATATGAGTTTCAAATTGTCTGTCGTAACTAAATGCCATCTTAGTGAGCTACTAAGTCAGATGAATGCCTGATTGCACACTCGGATTAGCATTTGTAATTATTTTGTCATTTGTATACTAATTTGTACCTCAGTAACAATACTTATTAAAAACTTTGTGAATTTGTGGATTAACTTAGTTTTAGAGCATAAAGTAAATATAGAGGTCTAACACTCATCGAGGGAGAGCAGATCATCAAGGGTTTTAAAATGAAAAAGATAATGTCGCGTTTAATAGTATGTTATTGGATGTACTGTTAGTTGAATATTTGAAATGAACCGATTTGTGTTCACATGTTTTATGTGCCATTATTATAGATATTAAGAAACAGCCGTGGCTTTCAAAAGTAATTTCTCTGTGTTAGAAAGGTAGTATATTGATTGGCTGTATAAGTCAGTGTTTAGATGAATAAAACTCACTTCCACATCAATGTATAAAACAATACATTTGAGTTAATTTCATTAAACTTCCCTGTTGAGCTGACCTGGTGGCCATCTTGACTGGGGTTGACTCTCAAATTTTAATCAGTTATAGATTTGATAAAAACCTTGTGTTTTGGAACCTAGCTTCACCAATTCTGTTTGATAACCAAATTTATAGGGCTGCAACTAATGATTATTTTTAGGGATAAACGATATATATCGGACCGATGAAATATCGGCCGATATGGTGGAATTTTATATCGGCCCCATAAGTAAATTCTTCCGATAAAAATAGCCTGTGGATTTTGCGTTCCTTACTATCAGGACCCAGGCTTGGCTCCATTATTGCCTGACTATAAATAAACAAACTGGATATTAGAAGATGACAACAGCATTGCAGTTTGCAAAACCTGTTCAGCAAGAATTTCAAGAGGAGGAAAGAAGGATTTAGGTTTTAACACAACAAACCTAATAGCTCACCTGAAAAATCGTCATCATTGCACCTCATTTTTGAGAATGCACTTTTCTTGATTTTATTGAATTTTTATATGCATGTTAGTACAGATAATTTCATGTTCGAAAATGATTTGACTTGACTCCAGAAATACCTTTGCTGATAGCCTTCTGAATTTTTTTTTTAAGAAGTTGTACCTTTTACTTTGACCTTTGCTGTGGTTATTATTTTTTGACTTCACAAATGCCTTTGCAGTTAAGCCATAGATTTGTTCAGTAATTTTTAAGGGATGCTCTTTGTATTCTAAATTGATTTGTGTCTTTTGTGTCAAATTACAACTTTTTTGTGTGATGGTATAAAAAAATATTTGAAGAGCCAAAACCTTTAGTTTGCTGTTATAAATAAGCCACAGCTGCTAAATAATTAGTTTTTCATAGCACAAGCTGCAGATTATGCAAAAACTATGTCGAATATGAATTTATCGGTATCGGAATTGGTATCGGCCACGAAAAGCAGAAAAATATCGGTTATCGATATCAGTTGAAAATTTTAATATCTTGCATCACTAATTATTTTAATATTGATTAATCGGAAGATTATTTATGCGATTATTAGATGAATCGGACAAAAACAAAAAGTTTTATTTCCACTTCTTTTTTCCAAAATAGAACATTTGGACTGAGAGCAAATAAGTGCACAAAACACAATTTGCTACTTAAGTATTCTGTTAGAATAATATTAGGTAGCAAATAATTGCGTTTCAAATATTTCTGTTGACTAAATTGTAAGTCAATGATTTGATGGTATATGCTGTCTATATGAACAGTGATTTAACACAATGATAGTGAAGCTGTAAAACTGGGGTGTCAATGCAGTTTGCTCGAACTTCACCCTTTTGCTAAAGCACCTAGGGGAAATACCTGGGCATTACAATGAAACCAAATAAACCACCAGCTCATTTCATAGACTGTTTCAGCACAAGTTGCATTTTATGTAAATACTACGTGCTATAGTTGTCCTTGTACATATTTTACTTCCAAGAATGTTTATACGTTTTTAAAAATGTTCTTTGAAGAGTCAAAAAGGCTGTTAGATATTTAATACTTTTTAGTTATTCTGAGAGTTTTCAAAAATTTTTAGGGTGTGTTTTCATTTGAAAAACACTTAAAAAATTTTTTAGTAGTTATTGAGGCTAATGAGGGTGACCAAAATATATATTTCCATATCCACTATCAGACCTGAATAATAAAAAAATTACAGAAAGCAGTAAAAACTATAAATCAACTAACTCAAGTCGATATGTGTAAAAAATAAAGAATAAAAAAGGTTGATACACGTCAAACATATTGCTTTTATTTTGAAAAGTAGTCTCAGAACTTCCTACCGTAATGCATGGTGCTTGCGTGACCTACAAAAACCGCATGAGGTCTGGCTTGATTGTTGTTTTTTGAAGTGGCGGCTGGCTTGAGTGCAGTGCACAGCGCAATGAGTCCTAACGTTATCATTAAGCATCATTATGTATTTTTTTTAAAAAAATACAGAACTAATTTTCTGTTGATAGATCATATGAGCAACAGTTCTCACATAGGTCTCTATGTCAGGATGGCCGAGCGGTCTAAGGCGCTGCGTTCAGGTCGCAGTCTCCCCTGGAGGCGTGGGTTCGAATCCCACTTCTGACAACATCTTTTGCTTTGATTTCTTTTTAAAATGCTAATAAACGTGGACATGTGGTTGCCATGCCACTCTCTGTACTAACATTATTTTAAGTTACATTAGATATAATTTCTCACTAATACAATTTTAAGATTGGATGGCAAAAACACAAAAGCTACTCAAGCTCCCTGACGCTACCACAAATAAATTAATTAATAAACCATGCCAACATTATTAGACCCTTGGCTCAATGAGTAGGCCTAATTTCTATAATGGATATATAAAATAATGCAAAATATGTAGCCTTGTGCTACCTACTCAGATCACATCTGACCTGGTTTATAATCAGAAGATTATAAGAACAATTCAAATAACTCCCTTTAGGACAAATTTTAGTTATCAAAATACTTTTCTCTATTTAGTCTCATCTCATCTTAAAAAAATAAAAATAAAACCATTTGTGGTTTTACATTATGTGTATGAAGTCCCTCTCCACAAAAAGCTCTGTGACTTGGTTGTAAAAGTCCTCCTAATTCTCTTAGTTTTAAGAGTCTGTCAGGCTCAATGGAGATAAAAGCCAAAGAAAACAGTCGTTCTTGATCAGTTCTATTCCAACTGTACGTTTTCAGTCTTTTTAATGCGGAGGATGCAACAAATAATTATTCTAATAGTCAGCTATTATTATTTTTGCGAATAGTCGACTAATCCGGATTATATTTAAGATCACTTTCATCACATTCTGTTATTAGAAATTACAGTTCAATTGCTTGTAAAAAAATAAATAAAAAAATCTTTTGACTCACTTGTTCCAGTTAGTTTACACACCTTTGAATATCCCTTAATTGCAGAGGTCACCAACATGGCGCCCATGAGGACCACATGTGGCGCTCATGAGCCTGTTCTAAAAAAAAAACACAGCCCACTAGTGAGCTGTATCTAAAACTTTATTATACTCTCTGTTACTCTCTTCCTGTTTATTTACACTTGTATTTATATAGATTTAGAAATTACAATATTTATAACAAAGCATGAAACGTGTTTTTTTTTGTACATAAGTTAAGGTGAACTCTGACTCCTTTTAGTTCAAAATTAAGTGCTGGTAGCCCTTCATATGACTCAGTACCAAAGGTCTCGGTTTCAAAAAGGTTGGTGACCCCTGCTTTATAGTTGGAATGGTCCTTTATGAATGAATATCCACAAATTATTGATTTAAAATGTATTCTTGATATGACTATGAAAAAAAAATGCTTCATTTCCACGCCTAAATGTTTACAAGGACCAAATGTCTGCCGTCAGGCTGTAGCAGCGGAAGGCGGACAACATGCTGAGAAACCGCCGGAGTACTTTAGTTATTAAGACATGTCTTCGTAAACCGAGCATATATTTCAGCTTTATGTAGTTAAATAATCCCCTAAAATCGTTTAAAAAGTTAGTCTTGTGTCTAGAAGAGGAATTTCTGAAACTTTACTCACCTGCGGTTCGGACTACGCCGCTCTGTCGCTGAGCCGCAGTGAATCACGTGATTGATCGGGCGCTCTTGCTCATGAGGAAACTGACGCTACACTGCCCCCTGCAGCCGCCTTAGTGAACTGCGTGTGATTCAAACTGAACTAATGCAAAATGTTTATATTTTTAAAATTGTTTGCCCCGTTGGGTCAGATTTCGGGCTTAGCAGAGCGACGCCTGTTTTATCACGCTTTAAAAGTAGGTCACAAACGGTCATGTTTTTTCTTTCCTAAATACTAAATAAGGCAGATGCTTTAATATTTATAAAAAGAAGTCTCTAATTTTTTTTCTTTCACAAACCCCCTCGGTTTTACAGCATTTTAAACACACAAAATGCCATTTAATTGTCTATCAAACATTGGTGACTCTCAGAAAAAAATGCTTTGGTGCACAGTCATGCTTAACTCCACACAAAAGTGTAACACAGTCAGTTAAAATGTTATCTTAAAATCACGCTAATGTCAAACAGCATTGTCCTAAAGGTGCAGATACTTACCATATCGCTTAAAGCACACATTTATCTTGTTAACGCTGACTCGATCTGTATCTCATAAAGAACGACGTTTGCCCAACGTGATTGTTACTCGTGTTCAACATTTTTCAACATTTTCCTGAAGAGGTCGCAGTCAAAGTGCGTGGGTTCGATTCCTACTTCTGACAACATCTTTTAGTTGGATTTCTTTGTAAAAATGTAATAAAAGTGGACAGGTGTTACGGGTGCCCTGCTGCTCATTTAGTAAAATCAACCTAAGGTACATTAGATATACTTTTTCAATGATACAACACGTTGAGTTCAGTTTTTCTAGTATTTTTATTTAGCACTAAATCGTTATTTGATATGGAGGATTTTCCTTACAGCATGAGGAAACTAATCAGGGTTTTTTTTTTTTTTTTTTTGAAGATGTCATATGGATTTTTCCTTTGTTTTCCCTATTTCCCTGTGCTGTAATTAAAATGAAGTTTTCTGGTCGAATTGCAGTAGTATAATTTCACAGTTAAAAAGTCCAACTTTTAATTTGAGTGTTCAGTGAGAAAGAAACCCGGGGCGAGAGACGGGGTACACCCTGGACAGGTCGTCAGTCTATCGCAGGGCAACACAGAGACAGACAGGACAAACAACCATTCTCGCACACATTCACACCTAAGGACAATTTAGTATTGTTTTTAGAATAGTATAATTTCTATTTTATGTTTTTAAAATTCTATCTTCATGTTAACCGATAATTCATAATTCAAATGATACCAGGAGGGGAAACTGCTCTGGCCTACCATCACAAACATAAAGATTTGCTGAACACTACTGGGACTTCAACTGAAATTGGGTTCTTCCATTAGATGAGACGATGTTTACAGCGCAATGTTTACACTAAACGGCCCAGGTCACTTTCACGTTGAGGCTCTAAATTGGATCTGATGCATTTCATTCGAAAGCTGAAGTGTGATACGGTTTTGGAGGTGATAAGTTCAAAAGTGAACAATGGATAAAATTAGGATGACACCATGGATCTAATGCTTATTCTGTCAGGTTCCATTGCACAAAAGTTTCAGAGCTGATCCGTACACCATGACATGCTTAGCTTTCCATACTTATATCTGTAAACACAGACGTGACATCAGATCTTGTGCTATCCACCTTAGGGCTGTGGACCGCTCACACTGGAGTCTGATTGAAATTGTAATGTCAACAGTCAAGCTGTTTGGGAACAAACACTCCTCAAACTAAAGATGGCCAACCAGAAAGGTTGAGGACCTGTGATGCTGTGGGCCTGTTTCTCTTCCAAAGTTCCCATTAAACTTTGAATGACATTATGTGAGATTACTTTTTTCATTTTAATAAATGTTATTCATATTTATTTATCAATGGAACATGCATTCCAACCAAATGTGTCTTCTGCATTAAATGCATTCCATTTAGGGAGCAGTGAGCAGCCACTGCGTGCCACCCTGGGGAGCATTTTGGAGCTCAGGGACGCCGAGTGTCTGTCTGTGGGATTCAAACCTGGGAACCTGTGGCATCTCCAACCACTTGGTTATCACTCCTCTGTCATAAAATAAAAAAAAAATATTTAAAGACCCTTTCACACATCTTTACCAGAAGCGGCAATAGTTTAGGTGGGTAGGAAACTGTTCAAATAAGATGTAATCTATTTGTTATTAGCAATATTTTTTAAAAGTATAATATTTTATTCCAACTCAGTATTGGTGAATAGAAATACTGGGGGAGAATTTTTTTTTTAATAGAAATTGATTTTTTCAGTAAATATTTTTGAACCATAGTAAAGCTCTCAAACCTAAAGATGAAAAAAAGTTTAAAGACACATTTATAGACGTGTTTTTCTTTTACACAATGAGACTACTCATTAGCTGTTCACATTAGAAATATTAAGCAAAATTCTGATTTAAAAAAATTTTTTTTTCCTTATTTTTTCTGTTCAACATGTCTTCTTTCTACACATTTTCACTCAGATATCAAGGCTTTTCTGTGCATTAAAGGAAACAAAGACGACAATTTGTCCATTTAATAATACAAACACATACATATTCAGCTCACAACACAGCACAGTTCATCAGCTTGTCACTTTGTACAAATAGTAGAAAGAGGGATTGTGTCTAAAGAAGACAAATCTGCCTGATAGATTTAAATACGCAGAAACTGGCTTTCAGAAAGGTGTACAGAGAGGAACATCCTGCAATTAAAAAAAGCTTTTCGCTAACCTGTTGGTTTATAAAACAGAAGAAAGAACAAAAGAAAACGGCTTCATTAATCACCTACATACAGTATGGTTGGCGGGGGTTTTGGCTGCTTTCCTACAATGCTCCATCCAAACCACAAAAAAGGAACGCCTAAAGCTCCTCAGAGAACAACTAAATATTGTCAGGACCGTGTCATCCTTTTTTAAGTGTTTACACATTACAACCTGAAAACACCGTAGGTTGATCGGCTGTCCGTCACATCGCCGGGTGATTATCATCTTTCTCACCCCAACCATCATTCATTTTGAGTCATCTAAAAAGTACAGATCCCTTCTACGCCCTCAAAAAAATAATAACAGCCCCTTCGTTGGTTACATGTTTACTCTGTAGTTTGGATTTTTCACGCTCTTTAAATGCCAAGCGATAGAGGACTTCTGTGTAATCTGAACGTCCGCGTTCAAAGTCCCTTCCCGCGGGAGACGGCTGAAGGGCCATGCTGAGTTTACAGGATGGAGCAGAAGAACTTCTTCTCCCTGAACGGGTTCTCTGATGCCGGCACCGGTGATAACAGGGGGTCCTCTTTGGCATGAGCTTCGCAGTAAGACATCAGGTCTGCCGCTGCTTTGGACACCTGGAATTAGACACACACACACACACATCACTGCTTGTTGTCTCTGGCTGGCTAAGCTAAGCAAAATTTAACCAGTGAGCTTTGCACCTCATTTTAAGACTGTCGACCTCATTTAGACACGAGCCAAAGATACGTTGATTCCTAGCCAGGATGTTGACCTGTAGATTTAGTCCAGGTTTAGACTAAGCAAACTGCCAGGACTATAAGTGGCTTTACTCTAAGCTTGGACTAAACATTCAGCATTCATGACATCCAAGAAAAGGTCTCTGAATAAAGCAAACATACTAGAAAGCAGGAACTAACACTTAATGACAAGTTCATTTGATTTAGTCATATGAACTAATCTCATCCTACTTCAGATGTAATATTGAAATAATGATCTCTCTCTCTTTCTTGAAAGTGCGTGCTGTGTTTTCTATGTGTGGGTGAAAGCTATGACGAGATATCTACATATTTACAGTGTACTGATGGATGGAAACCGGCATTTCTAATCTAAAGTGTTGCTAGATAATTGATCAGTACAGGATGTGACGAGAGCGAGACGTTTCCTCTCTACACCACAGACTCTCCATCAACGCCCCAGGGTGCCACCAATAGAAGTTCCCTGATGACTCTGCCATAGCGGGCCTCATCACACAAGGGGACGAGTCAGAATACAGACAGTGGATAGAGAGCTTTGTAGACTGGTGCCAACAGAACCACCTCAGGTTGAATGCACCTAAAACAAAGGAGCTGGTGGTGAGCTTTCACAGGCATGGAGCTGTTGCAGAGCTGGAGAGCTCTATGGTGACAGACCACTGCATCCTAGATGCTCAAAAGAGAGCTTCCACAGGTCCTTCCTCCCAGCTGCTGCTAGACTTTATATTCTCTGCTGCTCACAACAGACTCAAGAACTGTTCACAACATGCTAATGGTTGTACGGGTTCTGATCTGATCATGAATCATTTACAGGCTCTCACATGCTAAGGTACACTTGCACACGCCTTAGTTACTTCAAGATACTGCTGCACTATCATGCACATTGCATATTATGTAATATTGTTCTGCAAATAAGCTGCCATTTCCCCCCTACTGCTCTTCCATTGCTTAATTTGAATATTCCATCTTTACACGAGTATACCATATTATCAATAATTGTTCAATGTTTACTCTGGTATTTACTTTACTTTTATTTTTGGCGTTTCTGATAAATATCGTTCTCTGCTGCTTTAGAACTAATTTTGGATTAGATTAGCTTGTTATATCAGTACTACAAACCGTGTTTAACTTTGTCTGTGTCTTTGCCACTGTCACGCCCAAATTTCCCCATTGTGGGACAATAAAGGACTTTTCTTTATCTTATCTTAAACAAGTTTCAGAACCAATAATCAATAGAAATAAGACACGGTGCAACGTTTTAAAAAAATAAAACTAAATTATATGTGAGACTTCAGCACTTTTAAGACTATGTAGGTCAACAATTTAATCTGGCATACTGTAAGTACATGGGTAGAAATGATTTGGAAAAAACAGTAAGAAGGAACAAATGGTAGTGTGTAGAAAAGGAAGTAGGAATTGCCAATGCTGCAAATTGACCTGGAGCTGTCCAAATTCCTCTTGTACTATAGTTTCGCAGTTTATGTCAGTGAGGTGGCACTTGGAAAACTTTGTATTTACTTAGGTGGTACTTGTTTCAAAAGGCTTGAGAACCATTGAAATGTTGTGAGAATTTATGTTTTACTTTTTATGCAAAGTTAAATAATTGTAGTCTTATTCAAAAACAATAAATGCATTTCGTTAATGACTAATTCATAGTGATAATTTATTTACATTGAAGTTATCCATTAAAATGCATTGTATAGCAAAGACCTCAATCTAGAAATAGATGCATCCTCAACAAAAATTGGCTTATAGTTTGCAAAGGTTTTGCATTTAAACACAACTGGGGAGCTTCATCCTGTAATGCTTTTTTATTTGTTCCACTCCAAATGTAAAAAAGAATTATGACCTATCCATAGTTGTCCACCTGGAACTATGGATAGTTCATATAGTTTTCATATTAATGTTTTCTAGGGCCATTAAACAACGGAAAAATTGAATCATTCCTTTATGCACTTCAAATAAAATATTTCGTCTTGCAACCAGTCAAATTCCTGTTGGCCATTTAAAAGAAATGAATGTAAGAGTCCTATAGCGGAGAAACAATTTAAAACAGAAATAATGGTAAGTATTGAGCACAAAAACATCGCACAAACATATCCACACACAAAGAGCTCACCTTTATCCTGTCAATGTTGGCCTCCATCTTCAGCTGCTCCACCAGCTTCCTGGCCTGTGCGATGCTGGCTGTGTTATTACTCGCCATGGGCGCTCCGCGTCAGTTCTCGTCTCTTCAGCCTACGTGAAGGAGACAGAGAGGTTTTAACATCCCAGACGTTTCAGTTCACTGGGGAACACTAAAGGCATGCGAGGATCGGCGCTACTAACAGATAGCCTGTTCATTATCACATGCCAGTAAAGACACACTTGCACATACAGACACAGGAGCGTATTATTTATGGTGCCTGTTGCTAGGTAGCCCCTGACAGTGAGGAGGAGGTGGGAGGAAAAACAGAGGGGGTGGCGTTTTGTCCAGCACTATATTCAAAATAGTTACAATGACAAGACGTGGTTTAAGAAAAACTCTTTAAATAATGTCTCACCTGTGTGTGTTTGAATCACTATGTACTTTTCATTTTTGGTTTGACAGCAAGGAATTTTTCATGGCTCTTTTTTCTTAAGCCACAATTAAACTCTACTTTTTTTCTTCTATTTTGACAAAAGAAAAGAAAACTCTGTGCCTACAATGAACTTTAATCAAAAGGGCTGTAATACGCATTCTGGGTCTGCAGGTGGCAATAATGTCAACACTACCGACACCAAAATATTAAAGAAGAAGATTACAAGCAGCTGAGTCAGTGACAAAACAGTTAAAACGTGTCTTTTTCTTTTTCTTGACACTGTAACACATTTTCCTCTCATTCAATAGCTTTTTCAGCTTACATTCAAGTTTATTGGAAAAAGAGCGAGAATAAATCAAGACAAATGTGTAATAACCTGTAAGAAACAGCTTCACTGCCCCAGTTTCTAGCAAAGAAAGCTGGAGTGGGCAAGCACAACGCGGGCCTCTACTTTAAATAAACTTTTTTCTCAATAGCTGGATACTAAGGACACATGTGTGCATGACAGACTAAAGTTTTTAAAAACCTGCTTTTGTCATCTAAAACAGTCATTGGTGTGTGGACAGGAGAAGGAATCAGAGTTGAAAATCTCAGTATTTTCAAACTATCCGAATTAGTGTGGGACAGCTCCTTCTATGTCAAGGCTCCAAATCTTGTAGTATTAAACAATGAAAATACTTCTTGTATAGTCTGTCTCAAGAAGTGCTATAGTTGCAGTTAGAATTTGACTTCGTATCTGGTGACTATTTGTTATAGCCCCAGATATGAAGTCAACTAGTAATGACTTGTTGTGTTTGGAAAGACTCATTTGCAGAGGCGTTGAACAAGCTCTTCACATCTTCAAATCACTAATGTGGCAATAACAGGTTAGGCAGCAATAACGGCACTCACGGTTAGTCAGTGGCTAAATGTTAGTTGCTAGCGACACTAAAGTTAGCATCCACTTGTTTTTGTAAAAACCCGGTATTGTGTATTTTGGTTTTCCCCAACAAGCTACTCAAAAATGTTTCATGAAGTGGACACTGTAATATGCGAAACTGTGTGCCTGCTGTTGTAGAAGTGCGTGATCAACATAGTAATGTTAAGTTTTACAGTTGACTTGCTTGTTCGGAGCGCTGCTTTCCATAAAGTAATGTCGACTCAAAGTACAGTGCCCCTGTTTCATTTTTAAACAAACAGCATCCTCCTCGGTGTGCGATCAATCATCCCTGCACCGCTCTCCGTCATCCGTGTGTGTGCACTGCGGTGTGACTCAGTGTGAGGTCAGTGCTGATCTCAGTGAGCAGCTAACTATGAATATTAATGAACCATGGCAGCACATCTGCTCATATTGCTATGAAGCTGCTTCGCTGATTAAACGCTTAGCATTGGGTCACAGGTTACACATAACTGTAGACAGTCACAAAGATTGTTTATTCAATACTGGGGACAAAGTGTTGCTTAGTGGCAGGATGCATGGGGCTGCTAGTTCTGCTTAGACATTCATACCATGAATAATAATAATAATAATTGATACTTTATTCACCTCACAATTGAGAAATTGTGAAGGTATACTAAGTAATAAAAAGGTATTTTCTTTTCAAAACCACAAAAATGTTTCAACATGCTAATCTATGTTCTTTACTTGTCCAATGAAATATCAGAGGGAGTTGTGGAGGGACTAAACTTTTTCCCAGCAGTATAGAGTAATACAGTGCTTACCCTCCACCTGTTGCTGTCCTCCACTGGATACCTGGCTAGAAAATGCTACTCCCCAATAAAAATACGACAAATACAGCTGTTTGGGAATAATCCAGCATGGGCATTTTGTTGCTATTAAAGAAGCGCCAGCCATTGCTGTTATTGCAGTGATACTGTTTAAAACGTACCTAAACTATGATCTGCAGGCTGGCTACCAGAGTAGCTATTCCAACTAAATAGCTAACTAATTAACCAGCTAATCCTAGCATGTTATACGTGTGTTATTCTATCTATATAGCACAAAATGGCAGAAAAAGATCCAATATGTTCTACAATACTGCTTCATTTGGAAGTTGTTAAATTATCTCATAGAGATTTTTTTATGTCAAACTGGTTGTTTTTACTAAGTGATGCCGTGGGTATCTCATACTGGCCCATACTGTGTATTAAGTTAATGATAAAGTTGACCTCAATGCAGTCTAAAACAAATCTCATTTGCATCGCTAAATATTTGTGTCAATTATCCTTTTCATTTTATTTTGAATGCTTTACTGAATGCACCACATACACCAATCATTACTGTTTTTCAATGTATTTTTTGGTGTAGAAAGGAAGCAGTTAATGGACTCCAACTAAGCTTTCTGAAATTGAAGCCATATTTCACCCAAGACCGACCATATTTACCCAATTCTGGCTTGTTCAAAACATTTCCTGTAACCCAGCTGGAACATCTCTGAAAGTCGTCAGTGCAAACCCGACAGTTTGAAGAGGATTTCTATGAACAAACGGCAGTAGACTGCGCAGAGTTAAAGTGCAACATAAACAGTTACTGCAGCTGAACCATCATGGTTGTTGTTAGTATCATGAGAACGACACCTTGTATGGGCATATACTTTCATGCTGAAAACTGAAAGATTGACTGGGCTTCTTTAATGTGGGCCACATATGTACTACAAGAGCACAAAGATCAGAAATCAGTCCTTGAGTTTTACATACCAAGGTCGTGATATTACTTTAATACTCAGGGGACGTGTCAAAACAGGCCACAGCATCTTCAGACTATTGATAGGAATTCATGTCACACTTTAAGGTTTCTGGGATGCTTGTCGAAAAGTAGGTCTCCCATTTTTACGCAAAACACTGTCACAATAGCCCAGTTTGTGAAGAATCTGTTAACCTTTTTTGAAGGTGAACTCCGTGTTGATAGGCTAACAGCCAGGTATTCTGGGTGAAGTTGTCTGAAAAGCTGACTTTGGGTTTGTTGCTAAATGCAGAGGATTTCCGAATTTTATGCAGCCTCATACTGGAGATGAATAGGCAAGTTTTAGGGTCACAGACGGAGGCTCATATTATTGCAACTCATTTATGAGGTAAAATCAGCACATTTTGTGAATAAGGTATATCTCTAAAACATATGTTTTGAAAATGAAAATGTTCCTAAACAGAAAGTGCACTTTAAAATTACCCAGTTCCAAGGTTACACTATATAAGGAAAATATTAAAATGCAACGCTGTTGCTAAAAATTGCGGTGAAGCAATTTCCTGACTCTTTTATCTCTTTACCAAGGCACAATGTCCGCACAACTCTTTGTGAGTTTTAGCACCAAAGCCACTAAAAATATAGATTACATGAAGGCATTAAGGGTAGTTGAGCTCCATCCAACTGGGATATGTTGTTTGTATTCTAAGGATGATGCTTGATATTTAATAAACCACCAAATACTGCATCACTCTCATCCTTTACACACACACTGACCCCTGAGATCTAATCCAACAATAAACTCTGTTCTAAGCACAGTCAACCATTTCCTAGTAGTTTTCAAACTTTAAACTGTTGTCTTTCCCACACTATTTAGTTTCCTTGAAATTCATCCCATGGCATGCTACAAATAGCACACAAATGCTGTAATCCACTTTGGTCATAGTAAAACATAAGGTCCGACCTGACGTAGAATGATAGCATAGTCTTCCAAAGTTCCCAGACAGTCCTGTCCTCAACCTCTCCACTATGAAAAAGCTCAAGCAGCCACTTTACTGTGGGAGCTGCGAGATTTGAGAAATTGTGAGGAAATTGTAATCTAAAACTTTATTTCAGTCTTTTGTTGTTAAATCTAACCACTAAACATTTCAAAGATAATATATTAGAGTGTAAACAACAAGTAGGTAGGTAGGTAGATAGATAGATAGATAGATAGATAGATAGATAGATAGATAGATAGATAGATAGATAGATAGATAGATAGATAGATAGATAGATAGATAGATAGATAGATAGATAGATAGATAGATAGATAGATAGATAGATAGATAGTGTAATAACAGATTCATTGTCTCTGAAAATGTATGATGTTAATAACAACAGCAACCTAGTTTTAGAAAGAACATGCAAAATCACGCTGTCCATTAGTTCAAAATGTTACCAAATGTAAAACAATCGACAAACACCGTCAGCCATCTGCATAGCAAATATGACAAAGTGAACACATGAGCAACCTAACCTATGAGAGATGCCCCAGTCATCCGTCTTCGTAATTGGCCAATTTTCCCTTAATGAGCTCTGATCAGTGATCGCAGGACAAATATTTTTTCTATTTATTACATGCAGTAAAACTTAAAACACTCACCGTTTTAGGTCAATGAATACATAAGCTAAAAGGCATGTTCTTTGGTAAAAAAAAATGTTGTGTGTGTGTTAAAATCAGATAAAGACCCCTGACCATTGTCTCAAAATGGCCCAAAGCACATAGGCCTTGACGCATAAAGGGAGCTTAAAATAAAAATAGTAAGGTCATCGCAAAAAAAAAAAAAAATGTAATAGTTTTCTGCCAGGAAAACAGATCCGACTGGTACGTTTTAAGAAGTTGTGTCACACTGTGGTGTTATTTAATTTCACTGGCTGAACTTTCAATGGTGTAACTGTAAGACTGTAAGACATGGTTTGTGAGGTATGCAGGGGATTTTACCAGTTTATTACCTCTACATACACACACACACACACACACACACACACACACACACACACACACACACACACACACACATATATATATATATATATATATATATATATATATATATATATATATATATATATATATATATATATATATATATATATATAGATAGATAGATAGATAGATAGATAGATAGATAGATATAGATTTATATATGGTTTAAAACGGGCAAGTTTGAGGTTCTCTAAAGTATTTTTTTTATTCTCTTTATTCTCTAAAGTATTTTTTCCCCAACTGACAACAGATAGAGCCCACAGCAATAGGGGTTTAACTATTGGATGAAATCCTTCACCAGATTCTCTACCTTGACAATCTGAGAAGAAAAAAAGCAGCATTGAACTGAGAGTCACCCTGCTGTTTTATATCACTGGAGTTCCACCCTGACACTTTCTTATCTACAGAGTGGCGGGTAAAGACATGATGACATTAGACAGACCCTCAGCCTAGAACAGCTGACGCCCTAAAGGCAACAAAAAGGGTCTAAAAATAAACAAAGTATAACACATTCTGTAATTTTAGTTTGGACGGTGTATAATCTTTCAGCATTAATGTGAAAAGGGCTATTTTTCCTTCCTTCCTCTCCATCCGTGGTGAAATATTTCCTTTTCTCTCACCATACTAATTTCTGGAAGAATTTAACAAGCAATGGTTTGGCTGGGAGTTTATCGCCGCTGTCCTGGTTAGGCTCACAGATCATTCATACTTTAAGACAAAAAAATTCTGATGCCATCTTTTGTTGTGCTTCCTCGTCTGGCCGTGACTTACCTAGTCTGCTTACTCCTCCTTCGCCTCCTGCCCTGGTGTCAGCCAGTCGTTTGGGTCTGCCACACTTACTGGATGCAGGAAGAAAAATGGAAAGAAAGATGGACGAGAGCGTGAATCAAAACTCAACACGACTTCATTCCTGTGACCCAGAAGCATTCCTCTAAACTCTTTAATTACAAAATCATAAAATGTTCACAACTAAAAATATTGATCTGATATTGACAAAGACAAAGATACAGATTGAAACTTTGGAGATAATTTGCAATCTATTTTTCACATATAATCTAGATATGACAAATAAATTATGTTTTAAAACCCCTGTAATCAGTGTAAGTAATAACAGAATTTAGGTTACATCACTGTGTTAATGTGTTCAGTGTAGAATAATCCAGATGAGATCCTAGCAGTATCAATGTTTAGAATTTTATAACATTCAGATAGAAAAAACAAAAATAGAATAGATTTAAAAATTCCTTTATACTCCCACAATGAGGAAAGTCAGGCATGACCGTAACAAAAACAAGTTTGCTGAAGACACCAGACTTACACACAAGATTAATTAATATCAAAGAATCTAAATTTAAAGTTTAAGCTGCAAATCATAAGAGAGACTGATCAGAAAAGGGAAAGACTACTGTGTAATTATTAATAGATAACAAGGCATATTCAGGTAAAAATGAAACGTTCAACTTAAAAAAATAATAATCGCAGGCAATTATAGCAATTATATAAATAGACCTTTAAATTAGCAAGGAATCAGCAGCATCAGTTCGCCATGATGTTCGGGAATATTTTCAATTGTTTACACAGTGTGCACTATGCGGGGACACCCATACCTAGTCTCTGGATATGCAAATAAGCAATAGAAAAACGAGTTACCGGCACAAACAAGAGATAAGGATTTTATTTTTAGTTCATGACGGCCCTAGTGCCTGTTGCATGTAGCAGGAACCCACAGGAGAAAATGAAGCAGCTAAAGTGTATGGTCAAGTTTGTTTTTTAAAGGAAAATATTTGAAATCTGAAATTGATTATAAGAATAAATCCTAAGAAGTGGCTGGTTAGGCCAAGCTTACATGAGGCTTTATGGATTTCTTTCAGTTTTTCTCTTTACTTCTTCTACAAAGTGAGACTTAGATTGAAGTACTGGGGGCAAAAACGCTGAGCTTCTGTTTTGAATCTATTTTAGTAAGCTAAATATGCCAGGAGTCAACTTTCAGGAAGAGAAAAAAAACTGTCTAACTTTTTTCTCTTCTATCTGTGCTGACATTCACTTCCTCTCTTTCAGCTTCTTCTTTTCATCGTCTCTTCTTTCTGATTCATTCTTAAAGCATGTGTGACTCTGTGTCTCAGTCCTCGGCTGCCTCTGATAAATGGACCAATTACCCAGCATCAGTAGATCCACCGAGGAAGGGAATCCCACCCATTGTAAATCAACTTTAAACCATCATTATAGCAAGGCATCCATTAACAAAACCTCAACAACACTGGCCAAGCCCCTAAACCAAAAATATTCAAGAAATCTAAGAACTGCTAAGAGTCTAAACCACAAAGATGTAAGAACTGAAGAGTTGGTGATGGTAGTGCAGCACTCCTGTTTATCTGGAGACAATAGTCTGCATATTATTCCTTATAAATATGATTTCATTTGTTCCTGGACTCAGTCGACACAGATCGAGAGCTATAAATAACCAAAGGTTACTTTGGGTCTTTAGACAAACTTAGACTTAGACTTAGACAAACTTTATTGTCATTTTGTATGTACACTTCATCTCCGGTAAATACAACTTAATGTTGCACTGGTCATTGTTCTACTTAAATCATTATATAAATAAAAAATTAGGATATATATGTAAGTCAAGACGTAAACGTTCGTTTCGTAATAATATACGTACATGTACAATGTATGCAAACCCTCTGGCATGAGTCTGTGAAAAGGATTAATAAGACAAAAACACCAAAATAATCCTGTGTGAACAATGTTTTTTTTTTTTATTAATTAAATGCTTATTGTGGAATCATAGTAATTTTCCGACTTTTAATTTAAATGCATGTACTAGGTTAGGCAGGGAAATTTATTGGCCAGCCCCACCAAGATTTTTTTTCACCAGCCGCCATTCGGGAGAGTGCTCCTAAAATTCTGGGCTTTCCAGGTTTCCCTTTGTTCTCTAAACCTTTGGGGTCCATGGAAGCTGTTGAACCTGTTTCTGATGGTCCAACCTTAGCCAGGCGATCATGCACACACGAAGAAAATGCTTTTAGATACACCAGCATACAAAGCAAGACAAGAAACTACGTAACAGCAACTTCAAACAAGCAGCAACGATGCAAACCTTAAAGTAGCTGCAGATTGGTGCTGGCTCTTTATTGCACTCAGTGTTTTTTTTCCCCCCTCTCTAAATATATTTAGAGTACCTATTTCAGCATAAGCTCTTTTTATTTTCCCTAAAAACCCTGCAAGTAATTGTGAGGTCTGTGTAAACAAGCTCATCCCTCCTATTATTGACATTTACCTTTGCTGCTTGGAGATGACTTTGCATGATAAACAGTCACATTCGCATAACTGGTGACTGTGTCAAGTTGCATTTGCTCAGGTCTTGTGCAAACTTACAAAGACAGAGTACGGCACTCCTCAGTCCATAATAACGGCTGCTCTCTCATGTCTGTAGTTTGGTAAAAACGGTAAAAATGCCCAAACCTTCGAGAAGATGTAAAGCAACATTTGCTGGCACGACGTCACCGAGGAACAACAGTGTTTTTTTTTTTTTTGTTTTGCTTTTACTTTACGAAACTGTTAAAAAGTGCTCCCAGTTAAAAAAAAAATAAAAATCTTTTAATCTGATGTGAGTATTAAAAGGGTAGATGTGTTGTAAGCTGAGCGGTGTGCGTGGGCTGGGTGAATGTGGAAACAGCGTGCTCAACCACAGAAGCTAAGACTCTTCAAACAGATTGGAAATGGCCACTGTTGATTGGGCATAAATGCAATGATCTGATCCACTGAATTAAATATTGGTAGACAGAGTGGTGTTCCTGATTGATGAGTGCGCTTGTATGTTTCCCCCTCCAATCTTAGACCACATCATTGCTGCAGAAGTAAAAAATAAACAACCACAAAAAAGGACCAGAGAGCAAATTATTCTTTAGAAAGAAGAATCAGCTGAACTTAGTTTCTCTATGAGCTGTTTGTCTCATCGATTCTTTTCCGCAAAAACAGCAAGGTCATGGGGATGCAAAGCAAAGGGAACAGGGACATGTAAGCGTTCTTCTTGGATTTATTTTGTTTTGCTCGGCAGTTTTTGTTCTCTACCTTTATGCCTGCGAAGCATCACGAGCTGAGCTGCGCTGAGGGGAAAATCTATTACCCTCCTGCACTCCAGCCTTCTGCTTCCCATCCCTCCCTCTGTGGCTGACAGGTGTTTATTGAAGGGGCAGAACCCCCCCAGCATTTTCTGTCCTGCTGAAAAGACCACTGAATCAATGTGACCCCCTCTGCCATCCTTCCCTTGCCATTTGGAGCGCTTTTTGAACCTTTTTCCTCTGGGATTTCAGGGGGTCTGTGTTCATCGCGAGGCCCTCAACTGATGTGATTACAACCGGTGCTTGAATCAGGGTGTTGCTGACTTAAAGGGTGATTAAGCGCTGCAGGAAACATCCTGGTGGAGATATAATTCCTGACCTGTCGAGGGAGTGACGATCTTTCCCGTTCTGCCAGGCACACTGACTCTCCGTCTAGTGTTCCCGCCTCTCTTCTTTATTTATACCCTGCCTTCTGTGTCTTTACACTGTGCAAAAAGGTACGACCGCCAGGCAGGGGGTGTTCTGTCCTCTGTCGTGCCCAGGGTGTGAAATCGGAGTGTGGTAATTAAAAATATGTCTCTCGCTGAGCCATCTGGACCCCGGAGAACAAGTGATTAACATGCAAAGGGTCTGCAGGGATGGCAAAGAGGAAGGAAGCAGACTTATCTTTGGACGCTTTGAAAGCCTTGGGTTTGTATGTGCAAGTCATTCACAAAATGTTCCTGTACCTGGAAATCTTTCACAGTTTTTTGAATCAGTGGTGATCACAACAGTGGCAGATTTTATGCAGATACAGTTTGGAAGTTATGGAGGAAGTGAATTAAACATTCGCTTCCTGCTTTCCTACAGGCTACTAACAGAAAAGTTGTTCAGCAAGTGTTTTCTCAGCAAGAGTGACACAACTCCTTTTGTTATTGTACAAAGGAATATATACTTTTCTAACTGATCTCAAAACAATTTGCAAACAAGAAGCCTTTCTTTTATGAAAGTATTTTTTGCAAACATCCTTATTTAAATGTTGGATGTGTTCAATGGCTGTGAATACTTTTTGCAAGGCACTGTGAATAAATAATAATAAAAATAATAACAATACTTTGGACTTGTAATGCACTTTATATTTAAAAAAAAAATCCCAAAGTGCTACATAGTAAAACGGGTAAGTGCTAAAAAAATAACCTTTTTTTGAATACAAGTGAGCAGGTAGAACAAGTAGAGCATTTGGGCCAGATAATAAACTATTAGCTAATGTTTGCAGGGTTTTTTTTAACCACTGACTTAACCAACAGCAGCTTTCACAGAATCCTGCAGAGGGTGGTGAGCTACATTGTAGCCACAGCTGCCCTGGAGCAGACTGACAGAAACATGGCTGCCAGAAAATTGACGGCACCGGGCCCTCTGACCCCCCTATGACTCAATAATAAAAAAACGACTTAATCTCATGCTACACTATGCAGATGCGTTATCTGCACTGAAGCCTTAGGCTAGTCCACACTGCAGGGCTGGATGCTCATTTCCGATTTTTTGCTGAGATCGGATTTTGTTTGAGATGGCCGTTCGTGCTACTACTAAACGCGGCCATCATCAGACTTCTGTCTGAACGGACCAAGACCGCAAAGCGACCTGCATGGACTGATAACAGAAGGAGACGTCACAGTGAAGTGCACTGTTTGCAGAAGTAATGGTGAATGTCACTGTTTCTAGAAGCCTTCAATAAAGTTTCATAAAAAACAACAATAAAAATAATAACATGGATACCGGCCGGTGTCTCTCCGTGTCATCATTAAAAGCTGTTGTATAGATATTAAGACCATGTCGTAGCAAGGCTAAATAAGGTAAGAAAAAGCAGCACGTCTATTAACAACGGTCCTTTATGGAGCGCTAACTGCTACTGCTGTGTGTGGATGTGTAGTGAGAGACAGAGTGACGTCAAAGATGGATAAAATGCAACATGGCCGTTCAGACTGCTGACGCTTTAGAAAATATCCCATAAGAATCCGAATTAGAACCACATACGAAAATGGCACAGATCGGATTTTTTTGGGGGGATGAAAAGATCGGAAATGGGCCGTTCATACTTCCATGAAAAAGACAGATATGGGTCGTATATGGACACAAAGATCGGATTTGGGTCGCAATTCCCTGCAGTGTGAACGTCGCCTTAAATGACAAACGCATGCCGATTAACTCAGCTAAAAGTTATTTGACCATCAGATGCCACTTGCGGACTGTGTATGGAGCACTTATCTTCAATCCAACTGTAGTCAAGTGATTAATATATACAGAAAAGAAAAATATGAGCTGGTGATGGAGACAAATTTGACATCTTTCATCCCAGTACACCAGTGAACATCAACTGGCGGCTTGTGGGCCACATCCGTCCCACCAGAACTTTCTATCCGGTCCCCAGAATATTTCTGAATTCAGGAATTGCATACTGAAGAGGAAAAAGTATGTTACATATATATTTACTGATTCGCCTGTGTCATTTCATTTTTTTTCTTTGAACATTATCCTAAACAAAAAAAAAAAAACGAACTAAAACTCAAACTCTTTAGTCGATGTGTGATTGTTGTTCATAGTGCTGGAAACATACCAGCAGTGGGACCTAAACATGCAGAAGTGTTCAAAAGCAGCATTTTCACTGTGGTCACGGTCACAGTATGACAGAGTGACTGTGCCAGCCTCTGTTGGTCATGAAGCGACAATAAAAAACGGCATGCCGTGCTTCAATGTTACTCTGAAACCAGAGAGAGCCAGTTGCTCGCTCATCTAAAGAAAGATTTACGAAGCTGTGTCAGAGAGGACATAAACAGCGAGATGCTCCAAAGCGGCTTTAAAACACCGACTGCAGTCAGAGGAAGTAACTTTTAACCGACCTCCAGAGTTGCTATTGAGGAAAATCAAGACAATATTGACCGCTGAATGTAATACAGCGCGGCTCGCTGTCCTTGAACATGAGAAAGGGACACCCGCCCCTTGTGCACACAGAGACAGAGTGATGGCACAGTGAGAGCAGAGCTGTAGGTTAATATACGATGCGGAGGCCATGCAGGGAGTGACACTGAACTTCCTTCTCCTTGAGAGGTTCTGGATGTGAGCAGCAGGATCCTGCCTCCAGGCACATGCTAATTATTAGGCCAGCTGTAACCTTAAACACAGATGCCGGCATAAAACAGTTTTAGGACCAAAAAGAAATCTGCTTTAAAAACACGTTTGTGACTTTGTTGCTTAAATGTGCCGTGCTGCACACCTGCGTTAGTATGAATTAGATTT
Source organism: Fundulus heteroclitus (assembly GCF_011125445.2). Lineage (NCBI taxonomy): Eukaryota > Metazoa > Chordata > Actinopteri > Cyprinodontiformes > Fundulidae > Fundulus > Fundulus heteroclitus. The sequence goes on from NC_046379.1 coordinate 24,209,020, forward strand.
CTAAAAAAAAAAAAAGGAGTGGTTTTATTGTGGGTGATGTCCAAGTAGCTTCTCTAAAGCGTCGTTCATGCAGCGGTGCTCTTTATTCTTAAACCTAAGAAGTACGAAGCCACAAAATGGACTCTGAACCACATTTGTATATTACACGGTTTGAATAATACTCTCCTGGATACCGTGAATAGCACACTGTCTATTTCCTCTGCATAGTTTACATTGTTTACATTTCAATTGTTTACATAAATTGCTGCTGCATGTTTATCCTGAAATTTAGTGCAATTTACTGTGATTTTTCCAGCTGTATGCAAACGAAATTTCGTTCTGTACGCACTTTGTGCATACAAAATGACAAATAAAGCTGTCTAAAGTCTAAAGTCTCTAAAATGGTATTTATGTCAGATGTCAAAACTAGAAACCGTGTTCCAGTCACAAGCTGCAAAACGAATGAGCTAGCTTCGATTTGCAACAGTACTTTGACGAGTGTTTCTATAACTTTAGCCGCAAACCATGGAGTAGAAAAAGAGCTTCTCTGTGGCTGAACAAGTTAAAACCCTTGTCAGGTTTCAAGTTAAAATCTCACCCCTCTTTTGAATGGGAAATACACTTGGAAGAAACTAAAGCAATTTAGACACCTGGACGGGCTTTAGTGACTTTAAAAAGTGGTATCTGACGGGCTGGTGTGAGCGTTTTGGTAACTGCAGATCTTCTCTGGTTAACGGAGAAGAACAGGTGAGATGAGGAACCCTTGATTCAGATGAGCTACAACAGCAGATGCCCAAACTGCTATTCCTGTTAGATAAGAACAGGAAACCGAGCCCGCAATTCACACCGGCTCAGCAAAATTAGGGTAAAAGCAGATACCTTAGCAATAACTTTCTGGAAAAATGTCTTGATTTGAACGGCAGCATTCTGTGGAGGTCAAAATAAGTGTGAACACCTTGAAAGCAAGGATCCGCCCTGCCTTGTTCCTTCGGTTCAGGCTACCGCCGATGGGGTCATGGTATGGGGACATTTTTCTTTACACACCCTGGGGATCTTAGTACCAGCTGAGAATCATCTAAACACTGCGTCTTATCTGACTATTGTAGCAGACCATGTCCATTTTTTAAACCACAGTCTATCCATCTTCTGATGGCTACTTCATGCAAGACAACACACCCCCTCACAAAGCTGAAGTCCTCCCCAACTGGTGTCTTGGATATGACGATGCGTTCGCTGAACGTTAACGGCGTCTTTAAAAATCTAATCCAATGCAGCGTGTGCGTCAGTCTTTTCAAAAACTAATTCCTCACCTTCCTCTTTCCTCTTCACTGCCTCTAGGTCAGACCAGCTCTTTTTTGCTCGGACAGACGCGCCACCCTTAGCACGCTCTGCCCGTCCTGCCGTTTGGCTTGTGTGTCACACGTATACGTGTGTGAGTGAGTGTGTCTGTGTGTGTGTGATAGGTTAATCTGGGTCCTCCAGGCGGGCCGGGGCCACAGCGGTGCATCCCCTGGGAGTCGAGCACGCAGCAGGGCGGAGGCTCAGTCGCTCCAGGGAGCACAAATGTGGTCTGTTATGTTTATTAAATCAAACGTGTGCAGCCTGGTGTGGCGCTTCATTGCTGGAATAAAGCGGTGGGGGAAAAAAAAAAAGACATTTTTCTTTTTCTGAAGCGTCTTCTTGTTGACTGCAGGGGACACTGGTTGACAGTGGCAGAAGCTACGGGAGCATGCAGAAACAAAGGAGTTGTAATTATGGTGACCACCAGCCCAATATTGCTGTAGATTAATTATTATTTTTTTACCCTAACCAGCCTCAAACACCATACTGACAATAGTTTGTTACTCTCAGTGAAACGAAGTTTAGCGTTAACATCCTTCTTTGTGAAACAGATCGTATTTTTTACCCGCCTTTTTGTGTGTTACGCTCTCGGTCCTTCACTTGGGAAGAAGAACTAGAGAGAGATGTTCTTGCGTTGGGTTTGAGAGCAGAGAACTAAACCAAGCTGCCCTTGGAATCATTTTGCACGTAGAGAATAACACGGCTAATCCCTGGGATTTTAACCGTATTACAAATGTCAGGGATTGCTTGGATTCTTCGGAGAGATTGCTTGGACAGTTTCAGACTCCGAGTAGCCGACTACTCAGTGTGCATGTGTGTCATAGAGCTTATTCAGACCGTCACGGACGCTTCAAGCTCCCCGCTCTCACCTTTTTCATTTACAAAACAGCAAAACTTTGGGCTAACGTGCGGTCTGAGTTTTAACACATTTTTGAAAAATATATATCACTGATGGCACTAATCTCAAAGGATCACGAGAGTTCGATTCAAGAATTGAATTAGGCCCGGATCTTGCAGCTTACGTCAGCATCAGGGCAACAAGAACATTTACAGGGCTTTGCAAAGGCATTCATGTGAAGTTTTCCTCTTGTCGTCACGCTGCAACCACCATCTTGGGATTGTTATGTGGTTATCAACGCAGGGTGGTGCTTATTTGTTATGTGGGAGGAAAACGAAGGCTTTCAAGCATGTCTACGAATTAAATTCTGAAGACTGTGGTGCACGCATACTTTCAGCACCCCTGAGTCAATCCTGCACTACAAAACTTCAGCAAAAAACACTTTTCACTGCAGTTACAGCTGCAGCTTGTTTCTCTACCAGCTGACATTTCTCCTCTGATCAGTTGCCACATGCTTACTCATAATGAGGGATGAGTTTATGACATGATGCAATCGACGGTCCACTGTTGCCACACGCTCGCTCCGGAGGAGACCTTGCTGATAAGTCCATGACTTCGGCTGGGTTTCTCTAGATAGAAGTTTGTAACCTGACTGCATTGTTTTACTACTCAGAGAGAATTTAAAACGTATACAGTTGGCTTTGAATCCGTCAATATGATTGGATTGAATTGACGATAAATTTCTGCGCATGAATTGTCACTGTTTTTATTCTGTGAAGTGCCTTGAGACGACATTTGCGGTGAATCGACGGCGTCTAAAAGTATAAACAGTATTCTATTGAAATGTTTTTGCTTGCAAGACAGCTAAAACTCTATCAGATTGGGTAGAGATCGTCTCTGAACAGTAATTTTAGTCTTGCCACTGAATCTGAACTGAATTTATGTCTGAACTTTGACTAGGCCGTTCCTTATAGTGGTTGTCCTACTGGAGCCTCTACCTGTAAACGGTTTTCTACCAGAATCGCCCCGTGTTTTTCTCCGTCTAGTTTCCATCAACCCTGACCAGCCTCTTCATCGCTACCTGCAGAAAATCCTCCTCCGAAACGCGATGCTTCCGATGTCAAGGAGTCTCACGCTTAAGATGAAGTTTTAAGGAAGAAAACGAGCAAAAACAGGGAACAGGCACGAGAGGACAACAAACTGATGGAGTGCAGGAAAACCAGCAAACTGGCGCTTCGGGGAACAGAAAAAAATGATAAGGTAACATGCTGACTTCTTGACAGGCTTGACAGGAGATACGTGACATGATAATCATGTGGGTACAAACCAGCAGAATGTTGTGTAGCTAGGTGACAACCTGGAGGAATGAATGAATGATCACAGAAAATAATAACACCGTATTTTACAAGATGCAGTAGGGTCGACCGAACCGAAAGCTAAAGTTTAACACTAAAATAGGGCTGTTAACCAGCATACAGGGGAGAAGAACCCAAGAATGAGCTAAAACTCACACAACAAAACAGTGAGACTTGCACTGACTGCCAAAACTAAAAACAAGTTCAAAGGAGCCAAGTGTAAATCCAAAGTGACTAAAAAACCCTGAGTCCCATGGCTGATGAGGGTCACCACCTCTTTGTTTTAGTCTTGGGGCGCTGTGATCAGGGTTAGGTTAAATGAAGGGGTAGCCGAGTAAATGCAGAAACGATAACATGCACCCCCCCCCATGTCTTTCTCTTCCACTTCACAGTTATGTGACAAAATCCAAGTTTTGTTGTAAAAAAAAAAAAAAAAAAACTCGCCCTTGGACATTGAGCATATTTGAATACAAATACCTGTTGATACCTTTTGCAATAGTCAAGGGAAACTTTAAGGTGACTCGTGTTTTCATATTCATGGCTAAAAAACATTTTGCTTGAATGTTTGGTGTATTTAAAATGACAAAGTGGCCCATGTTTGACTTGACACAGAAAAAACAAACAGAACTTCGAGACACTGGAAAGCCTTGTGCTAAAACACAGTTGATCTATGTCGAGAGATGGTGGGACAAGTCTTTCTCTCTCAGCTCAGACTAAAAGGCAAATCATTGTCTCGTGGTATTTAATGATAGGACATCAGTGGAAAAAAGTGGTGAAAAGGCTCAAAGAGACCTAAGATCCAACTAGATAACTTAGGTATTAACTCCAGGATTCAGTTGTCAGTTGTTTAACCCATGTGTTCATATCTGAACCCTTTCATCCCAATCAGGCATAGTAAAGTCGACTATTCTTTAAAAAAAAAAATCCACTGTGCTAGAAAGAAGTGTTGAGCAAAAAGGCTAAAGTGCCACGGGTGACCGCATGCGGTTTGATTCTTGCCAAGTTCCTTTGAGGACGTTTACTTGAGGACGTATTGAGGCGGTCTCTACAGTGCCTGATGACATTAGCATAGAGTCACAGTTTATTTCTCTCTTTTTTTGAGCTGACATCTTTGAAGGCATGGTCAAAAGGTCAGTCAGTCTTCTCTCTGCTTTCTATCCTTGACATTTGGACCCATCCACTGTTCTGGACCCTCTTCCATGTGGCTAGTTCATTGCTGGTTGGCCAGCGAGATGCCGGGTTGGCTGATTTCGAAGCAGTCGTTTGTTTCCTAGATGCTCTTCGACCAGCCTGGATGTGAGCCCTTGTGTAATTTCTGACTCACTTTTAGCCTTTGCTGTGGGCCTGGGTATGTAACGCGCTCGCACACACACACACACACCGTTGGATGACTTGACGCGAGTAGTGCTTGACGAAGCCTTTGTGCGAAGAGCAGAGAGGGGGGGGCAAGCAGCACGTCGGTGTTTGTTGTCTTGGTTTTCTCCAGATCCTCATCCTCCTCTTCCTCCTCCTCCTGGTCAGACCATCTGTCTGGCAGAACCTCTACAGCGGTGTGTGGTCCACCGGGTTGTTCTCGTGGTACGGCGAGCGAGAGGGTTGAGGATGGCCAGAAAACCTCACATTAGCCCAACACTGCCACTTTTTTTTTTTTTTCTTCTTCTTCTTTTTCTCCAGACCCCTTTCTGTCTTTTCGTGTGTTTTCGTCATCCCCTCTGCTCGTGCAAACGTCCTCAGAAACAGATGCCCTTAATTCCTCCGGCTTCACATTGTCAGATCTACCCAATCGTCAGGGGATGGGAAAAGGGGGGGTGAAGAAGGGAAGAAGGGAGTCCATTCTTTCACTCCCCTCTCCCAGATGTGTGAAAGGAGATGAAGCGAGGAGAATCTGACTGATTTCAGAGGGAGGAGGGGATTCCATCACGATGCCAACCAGCCAGCGGCATCGGTCGCAAAACAACAGCGTGGACACGAGGAAGCCATGTCCATGCTGGAACACACCCTGTTTTGGCTGAGATCAACCCACACACACCACCAAAAAACACAGAAAAAGATGAGGGGGGGGGGAGAGAATAAAAAAGACCCTACCTTTGTTTGGGATCGTTTTTGTGAAGCCCCACACATGCAGTGCTGTGGAGGAGTATCCACACGTTCGCCCCTCTCCTGATCTCTTCCTGACACACACACTCACTCACACACTCACACACACACAGAGTTAGTCACAGAGGCAGCAGATTACATCCACACACACTCCCCTGTCCGTACGCCGTCCTCGCCCCTCTTTCTCTCTCTGCTCCAGCTGAGGTCCTCGCTGCCTCCCTCCTCACTGCCTGCTCAGTCTCCACCCTTCAGCCAACCCGCCCGGGCTGCAAGGCACTCTACGCCCATCTTCCCCCGCCCACCCCTCTCTCTTTGTTTCTCTTCTTTTCTGCCTAATAGGAAACACACACTCTCTCTCTCTCTCTCTCTCTCTCTCTCTCTCTCTCTCTCTCTGGGTCTCAGAGGTCCACAGGAAGAGCTCACACGGCCTGTCTGAACACTCACAGTAAACAAATTCATACCAGCGTGGCTGATTGGGCGAGCTGCTCCTCCGTCCCTCCAAAGTGTTTTTCGGCTGCTTGAAAAAAAAAAAAAAAAAAAAAAAAAAAGATAGTGTAAACCTCAACAACAACAACATCCTGTGCGATGTGTATTCTCGTGGCTTGCCAAAACGGAAGCCTTTAATCTGTTTAATCTTCTTGCATGTTGAAGGCGCAACGCTTCAGGACAAGAAAACAAACAAAAAAAAAGAAGAGAGACAGAGAGAGAGGCCGGAGCAGAGAGCGGCAGCGTGCCGTCGACCGCATCCAGAAGGCTTCGGCCTCCACAGTCGGCTGGGATTAGATCTTGGTGGAGAGTGCAGTGTGGACGGCGCTAAACCAGCAACGCGCTTTGATGTAATCCACCGTAGCTCCGGCTGAATAGCTGTCCAGGGTGAATGTGATGCTGGAAGGTGATCCTCTGCCCCAGTCTCTGGTCTCTCACAGGTTTTTATGTATGTATGTAGCTCCATCCATCTTTCCATGGCCTGTCCCTGCTGAAGAGAAGAGAAGCCCACAGCATGATGCTGCCACCGCCGGCATGTAAGGCCTCTTCCAGGTTGTCTTCCATGCAGCCAGATGTAGAGATTGCCCGCCTAATGGTTGTCCCACCCGAACCGTGGATCTTTGCAGCTCATCCAGAGTTATCATGCAGCAGGTTTCCTGAGTGGAGCAGACAACAAATGGACACCAGATTTTTATTTCTTAAAAAAAAAAAACAACAACAACAAAATGACCCTCTATTATTTTTCTTGTCGTATTGCAGCTGCACCACCTGGTGCTCTATGACATAAAATCCCGTTAAGATACACTAAACTTTGAGGCTGTGATTTGACAAAAAGCAGTGAGGTTTTTATGTGTTTGTGGATGGCCGGCCATCATGTGAGGTTCTCCTTTTATGTTTTTGCTCCCAGATGTTTGTGCCTCTGCCCGTCAGGAGGAGATTTCACGCTTTAAAATCAAGCTGTTGTCAAAGCAAACCAGCAGAGGTGGAATCCAGTGAAACTCAAGCGCGTTCAGTTTCCTAACATTTCTGTTTTTCAGGACACCGTGGTCCTGTTGCGCCTTTGACAGGAAGCTACTGTACTCCTCGGGGATTGTGACAGTGAATCTACTGCCGCCATCTCATCCTGTCCCTGATGTCCGCCCTTGTCACATGCTCACATTCCTTCTCCCAGGCAGCTTCACGCTCAGCACCGGTCGTCCACCACATCCCATGCTCCTCATTACTGTGGTTTCTACCAACAAAAGTCTTGAACATCTTCAACTCTCCCATCTCCAGCTCCTCCTCTTATCCTTCTACTGCTGCACCACATGAGGTCTCGCTGCTGTTTCCTTCACTTTCACTCTTGCAGCTCTCCTTTAGTTAACTAACTCAGTTGACTCTCATCTCCTTCCACTTCCACCCTACCTGCCCTCTCTTCCTCACCTGTCTCGTGCCCTGGCCTTTGCAATGGATTTAGCGCGCCCACCCTCGTTTCTCTACTCTACTTATTAAATGTGATGTTTATTTTAACAGCCAAAGACAGGGGTGTTATTATTTTGGCATTGCATTTCACATTTTATTCTTCAACCTCTTAATTATCTTAATTAATTCCCTATTCAGGTTATTTTTATGCAGGCCTTTTTTTTTTTTACCTTATTTTACCGTATGCTAGTTCTAAAGCACCACTGTGGCAGAGTGATAAGAACAAAGACCCCGAAGAAGTCTTGTTTGTGGTTTTGCTGATTTTGCGACAGAGCGAACATTTAAGTACATGTTTTGGTCAGAAGAGCTCAAAACTGAACCATTTGGGGTTTTATTTTGATGCTGCCACCACCTTGTGGCAGCATCATGCTGTGGGAATGGTTGCTCTACAGAAGGGACAGGGAAGCTGGTTGAAGTTGGAGGGAATATGAACGAGGAACCTGTTCATATTCCCACAGCTAGCGTTAAAATGAAACGGTTCGGTTCCAAACATGTTTATGTGCTAGCATGACTCAGTCACAGTCTACACCTAAAACTAATTGAGATTCTGTAGAGTTGATGAAAATTGATTTTCACCAGACGCTCTGCGTCAATCTGACTCCGCTCGCACCATTTCGCAAAGAGGAACGGGCAAGAAATGTATTCTGTGCAAAACTGGTAGAGACAAACCTGAAAAGACTTGCAGGTACAGTTACTGAGAAAACTGCTTCTACCGTGTAGTTATTTGAGGGTATACATGTGCACACCACACTTTTTAAAAATCCTTTTTGAATTTGTCTTTGCAAAAAAAAAAAAATGTTAAAATTCACTTCCTGTTTCCTCTCCTCTTCCCAGGTAGGAGTCCGCTTTATCTGGGTCCAACCTTTGTAAGACGAGAAAATGTGGAAAAAGGTTCAAGAGGCACGCACACTTCTTTCTGTAAGGCAGTGAACCCATTTTTTTTATATATATAAATATATTATGTTTCATTCATCATCACTGTACAAATTGTTTTGCATTTGTTCCAGTGCCATCATCACCAGTCGACACACCAACAACACCTTTTATTCACAATTTGAAATAACACCCCCCTATTTGTTACTATGAGCCGGTGTACACCGGAGCACACTGTACATCACGCTGTCCTGCATGCTGCCTCGCTCGCCTGCAGGTACGCCCAGCTGACCTTGTTCATCTTCTCCTCGCAGTCTGAGCGTCACGTTCTCTGTGAGTCACATTTTCCTCGGCTTCATTCATGCAAACGTTATTCGCCGGGAAGTGTACAGTGGCAGCCCACGTCCCGAGAGAAAAGGATGGTGGATGGGGGGGGGAGGATGAGGAGGAGGAGGAGGATTAATGAGCCATGATTCCTGTGAATGTAAGGAGCCTCTATCACTGCGATAGCACAGTTATGTGAGATAGCTCTAGGGTCTAATACGCACTTTAAGTTTGTGGTGACAAAAAATGAAAAAGGACGCCTTTTATATTATGGATTGGGGGGGGGGGGGGGGAGGCCTACATTATGGCAGCACAATTTATCACAAATTCCTCATTAAGAACATCACAAGTCAGACAGAGGCAACCTTTTCATTAAAAGGTGTGAGATGGAGATGATGAATGTTTTTGTTTTGTAGTAGCTGGATAGACTTCTCATTATCGGGGGTCTACAGTATGTGTGCTATGATCCTAAAGCAGAGGGACATTAATGCTTTAGTTTTTCTCTACTTATCACAAGCTGAACATTCACCAATATTATCGCATATCGTGCAGCCCTGAGCGTACGTGATTTCTGATTTTGGATTTAGGCCGGGACTTTGACTGGGCCATTATGACACATTTATCTTCTTCAGTCTAAACCGGTACTTCTCAAATAGTGGGGTGCGCCCCCTGGAGAGGGTGTGAAGGTACTGCAGGGGGCACTTTTTTTTTTCTGTCCAAAAAAATGTGAAAACAGCACCCCCTGTTGTTTGGTCTGTGCCTGCGGTCAGTTGTAGCATGAATACCATTAATAAACTCCTAGAAAAGTACAGGACTTAATGTAACTCAAGTTTGTCTTTAATATCAATGGCTTGATATTATTTTTTGCCATATGAGGTTCATAGCTAGTTAAAAGTTGACTGCAGGTACAAGTCGGGCTAAAAGCCCGTTATGTTAATATTAATTTAAAAAGTGTGGCAATGTAGAAACATTCTGACATTATTCTCCTTCTTCAAAGGGTAACGCACAAAAATAATAATAATTGACAACAACTGGTCTAAACAATTCAGTTTTAGGTCTGGCTGTTTGTGGTAAACCTCTGCTCCGAGCTCAACTAATTTGCACCCGCTACTGGTTTTCTTCCAGTACAACCTTGAATTTAGCTCAAGAAAAGCCTCCCCGCAGCATGATGCTGCCACCACCTTGATTCATGGTGGAGGTCTGTTCAAGGTAATGTGCAGTGTTAGTTTAGAGCAGCAGGTTTTTAGAAAACCATGTATAATTTTTCTTCCACCTAAAAGTAACCCACTGCATTGTGTTGGTCTGTCTCATTAAATCACAGTGAAATCCTCTGAAGTTTGTGGCTGTAAGGTGGCAAAAGCTTTATGGATACCCGTGCTTGGCTCTGTGGTTATAAAGGCTTACTGAGCATCAGCAGAGACAGAAACAGCGAGCGGCTTCCCTGCAGATAAACCCAGATATTTGTTAATTCGTAATCAGATTACTCTGTTTTATTATCAGCTCGGGGATCATCTCAGAACCTTTTGGTGTCAGTGCAGCTGTTGAGCTTAATAGGCTGCTTTATTGAGTGCATTTAATCCATTTTTACAGTATACGAGCAGACGTGGCTTAATACTCTGAGTTGCTCGTGTTTTTTTTGGTTTTGGTTTTAGTTTTTTTCTTTTTTTGTAAATCATGGTAAGTTGTTCCAGGGGGTTGAGGGTGCTTCTACCCTAAAGGATGAGCACCGTCATCATATTCCCCAAGGTTTTACCCTCATCACTGTTGTTTTGATTGAGGAGGAGGCAGATGTTTGCCGTACAGACAGGCTGTGCATGTGGGGTGGGGTTATCACCCAGGCAGGGGGAGGGGCCTTGATTTTATCTCTGATTTGCAACCATCTGCCTCCTTCCAAGGCCGAGCACAGCTTCTCCGTCTGTGCTGTCCCGATGCCCCCTGGGATTTAAAGAGAGAGAGAGAGAGAGGTTGATGCTGTTGTTGGGGATGCACTGCGTCTCAGTTTTGTCAAATAATCAGGCCCATTCACACATTCATGTACTCTCAAAAAGCAATAAAGAATCAAATGAAGGGCAGATCAGGGTGCAACTGAGATTGTAATTGCCGGCAAACATATTCAAAGTGAAACCAGAGCTCCAAAATGCCTCAAAGAGAGCTGCACATCGTGCAATAAGGCAAAAAAAGAAAGAGAGAGAGAGAGAATGGAGGAAAAGGGGGGGGGGGATGACAGGTCCAGAAAAAGGATTTCCCCCTCTGTGTTGCCATGGAGACAGCAATGGATGGAGGATGACTGATTTCCTGTACAGCTGTAGAGGGAGGGAGGAGCCCAGTGAGGGAAGCATCCAGGTTTTCTTTTACATTGTTATGCCAGAGTAGCCTTCAGGGATATTTCCCCCCCCCCCCCCCCCCGAGTTTCCAAAATGTACCAAACGGAAGAAAAGAGAGAATCTGTGACGTTAATCTATCCCAGCTGCTACCGCTGACTGGAACGCAACACAGTGGACTTTTACAGAGAAAGGATTTGCTGAAGAACATTAAAAGCTGACACATGGAAACTGTCCAATCCAGTCATATCGTGAGGTGAACATCTAGTGCCAGCAGTTTGTAAAAATTAACTTACAGCCATAAGCAGATATGCATTTTTTCCCCATTTCTGTTCATCTTTAGTTAACCAGGTTATACAATTGAGAACTAGATCTCTTGATTGTAAAAGTAGTAGTGCATAATAAGTAGTGAACAGAACCTGAGGTTTACTGAGAAACATTTTGCTAATAGAAATCTGAAAGGTGTGGAGTGCACGTATTCAGCCCACTTCAATCTGATTCGACCAGTCACCTAATTAGAAAACAGAGTCCACCTGTGTGTAACTTAATCTTAATATATTTCCTGCTCTTTAATGAAGGCCTAAGAGGTTTGTTAGAGAACAACGTAAAAAAAACAGTGTCATGAACGCCATTAAAAGTGTTTCATAACCGCAAACTTACCAAGAAATGGTCGTTCACCTAAACTGACAAGTGGGAAAAGGGGAGTGCTGATGAAAGATGGAGTGAAGAAGGTCCATAGTAACTTTGGAAGAGCTGCAGAGATCCACAGCTCAGGTAAAATAATCTGCTGCAGGAGGCTCACTCTAGTCTGCCCTAACACAACGTCCCCATGGTGAAACATGGTAGTAACAGCATCAAGCTGGAGAGGATGCTTTTGCAAAATATGAGAGCCTGTCAGTGTTAAGCCAAAAATGTATGGATAGAAAATACTAGAGGCTGCTAAAGAACCAAGAGCTAAGGATTAGGGTGATGGCAATGAGGCCTTCCAACCTGGACAGCTTAAAGCCTGTTCATTAAAGATAGATCAACAAAATACAGAGGTGTTCTTGTGAATAAAAGGAAAGCATCTTGTTCTGCAGAATCATCCTTGCAAGTCCTGTCCTGACCTTGAGATTGGCAGCCAAGCATGGCATAAAGCTTCTTGGACAGCTAGAACGAGCAGGTTGCCAACGCAACCGGGTGAAATGCAGATATCTTATTGTGTACAAGTAGATTATTCCATTCATTTGATTGTGAGAGACCTAAAGGAACAGGAGTCTGGATCTATAGAACGTATAAACAATGATGGGAAGATGGTTTAGTGGCCGTATTGGAATGAAGGGATATACGAAGGAATGTTTAATGCCATATGCACGGTAAGGAAACACGTTTTGCTTTAAAATTCAATCCATTCTTGGCCGTCCAAAATTAACATCTAACTGAACAAGAAACAGAATAAAACAAACAAAAATCAGCATGGAAAAATACAGAATCAATTAATGTAGCAATCAGCAGTAAATGCAGACAAAAGCAGAGGAGAAACGAAGAAAAAACTATGTGCAAATATTACAGATGTGCTGTGCTGCATCAGCTGAGCTAAAGTTAGAACCGGAGCAGGAGTCTCATGTGTGAGAAAACACTGCCACCCTCAGGCCAAAGGGATTTATTGCTGACGAATGCATTCCAGACCTGGTATTCTTTTTCTTTCTTTCTTTCTTTCTTTCTTTCTTTCTTTCTTTCTTTCTTTCTTTCTTTCTTTCTTTCTTTCTTTCTTTCTTTCTTTCTTTCTGTCTTTCTTTCTTTCTTTCTTTCTTTCTTTCTTTCTCCTTCCTTCCTTCCACAGAGTTATACATGTACACAGCTCAGCACGTTAGAATAGAACAGCAAATTTATTACAGCAATTTAATTTAAGATGAAACATGTATAAAATCATTACTAAAAATGTCAAGTATCGGTTCTGATTATTCTGGCTTAGTTTGTGAAATCTCAAAAATCTTGTTTCTCATAAAATAACAATATTACATAAAACCAATAAAAAGGGATTCTTAATCCGATCTGCCTGCAAACTGAAAATGACGGCATCAGCGTAGCGTGGAGGTGATCGGTCTGAGGCTCTGCTGTGATGTTCAGGAAGACCAGGTTGCTTTAATAGTGCCCTTAGGTAGCATGGATGATGCGTCTCTGCCTCCAGACTCTGGAGCCAAACCTTTCCTTCATCTAAAAAACAACAACCTGTACTCCCCCCTGCCCCACCCCTCGCCTAGGTAAGACACCTCTGACTATGTCCCTGGTTCAAGAGTATTAACACAACAGTTGTTGCACATTTTTCTAACACACCTTTTCCTTCCACTGAACTTTCTATTATGCTTGAATGAGCAGCCACCTTGTTCAGGAATGACCTTGTGGAGGGAGTCGGCGACTTACCTGCTGGTCTTCCCAGTGATTGTGTGCGCAGCAACACATTTCTACATTAAAAATACTTTCTATTGCTCTTCTGTAACTTCAACATTCAGAAACTGAGCTGTGGATTTTCACAAGCTGTAAACCATAAGAATCACATTTTCCACCAATAAACCCTTCAAATATATAACTCAATGTGTGCTATAACATATTCCGCTATCTCCATTAAATTACTTCAATAGATGGACCATTTCACTATATCCTAATTCATTAGGTAAATAAGAGTCGACAGCAGCGCCGTGGTAAGATAAATGTACCTGTTTATTGGATGAGAGGAACATTAGTACCAAAAAGGCACGGAGCAGACTCATTGTAACAAATCATTTTTTTTTTTTTTTTTACCAATAGGGTGACAAAAAGAGATCTAGTCTTTTCCTGCAGGCAGATCCTTTCACAGAAAGGACGATGGGACACACAGAGTCTTACAAAGCGTAAGCAGGACCATTCCCTAAATCAGCGACAAATACAGGAGGCAGGGTTGAACCTGCATGGCTGTGTACCTAAGCATTTGTGTTTGCTGAGATAAATTCTTGCTGATGATTAAAAAAAAAAAAACTAAAAAAAACTTGTCTTTGACACCTTCCATTAAAATACAGCTCTAAAAAACAGGAAGAAATATAGAAATTCCTTTTAACTTGACGCCATTATTGAAAGAAAATGTTTTATGAGAGATGTTCTCACGGTTAAAACCGAGCTGGTGAGCTGTAGAGAGACGCCAGATCTTACAGGACTATAATTAAGTTTGGCAAATGTGCGGATTTATTCGTTTATTGCTGACATTTAAGGCAGCCGTGTGGATCTTAAAATGTCAGCCAACCAAAAACACACAAAAAAAACCCAACAAGTTTACTGCTAAAATAATACCATCTGATCAGTCAAGCTTACAGGAAAGTTGTGACATTTTGAGAAAAGAGTTTACGATCAGCAGCTTGAGAGCTCCCCAGGAGGATAAACGTCTTTGTCGGCACATCTTTGGCGCAGAGGCTGAAAACACGGCGAAACACCTGGAAGGCAAAAAAGGCGGTGACCAGAAGAGCCGATCTCACAAAAAGCGAGCACGTCGCCTAAAGTTGAGTTTAAAGACTGGAGAGGTTTTCATCTCGTCTCTAAAACCACTGGAACTAGTGTCGTAGCTGTTGCTGAAAGTATCTGCTAATAATGTAAATGTAAAAAAAACCCAGAGCAAACAGGCTTCTGGTGATGAGCTGGGCAGGGATCCAGCATCGGCGTGCTTTAAAAATATGCAGGGAGGGAGTAAAAGACACGAGGCGCTTCAAAGGAGCGGACAGAAGGCCGTTCCCTGTGGTTGGCGGCTGCTTAATGGCTTCCTGTCTTGAGCTTAGCTTCTAATGACAGACTCAAAGGTTAGATGGGCCCGGGCCGATGGTTCCAGACTGCAAAAACGGAACTAAAAATGAGTCATATTTTCTTAAAATTAGTGTATCTGTCCTTGATTTGAGTCTAAATCAATAATTGTCTAATTATCTTATTTTAGGGGTCAAAATGCTCATTCCATTGGTGGATAATATTATTTACCTGCTCAAATCTAGGAAAAAAACACAAATTTTAAGAACATTTCGCTTATTTTTAGATCCGTTTTCGCAATGCAGAAAGAAATGCTCTGTCATGCCGTCGCTACCGTTCAACTCCTTTCATTGCAACATGTTTCCCTTCCTTCCAAGAAAGTTAAACGTAGTGCCGAAACAGCAGGACGACGAAAAGGTCAGATATTCTGTGCGACCAGAGTTTATCATGAGAATTGTTCTGTGTATTTGCTGAAAGGAAGCAGTTTATACCTTCAGAACAGACGCTAACCCTCCTGGCGTCTACACGTGCTGCATATGGTGTGCTTTTTCTTTATTTGTTCTTTTTATTTAAATATAAGCTGGATTTTCTGATTTCTCAGACATACAGGAAGAGCTCTACCGGAAGTGACAATTCTCCCTTTCTTGTTTGCTGAGCAGCCCCGAGTGTAGTGTCCAATATGACAGGCTGTAGTGAAAGTTCCTGTTCTAAATAATTAGCAACTTTAATGCTTTATGTTCGACTTTATAAGTAATAAAGTAACTATTTTTTTCCCCCGTGAAAAGAGCTGAACCTGGGTCCTTCAATGCGAGACTAATTCAGGATTGTGATGAATCCAGATCAGCTGGTCCTGGAGGCTGGAGCTAGCAGCTAGTCCAAGCTATGGCCAAATAAAGCCTCATGGAGCAACAAAGCCTTCCAGCCCATTGCTTTGCCCAAAGCTTCATCACTCAGTGCTCCATCGGTTCCTCCCAGGTGACATCTGCTGCTGTACTTACACTACGGCAGCCCCGTCACTTAAATCACTTCAAAAACCCAACAGAGCACAGCTGTTTTAAAGCAACTCCAGCGTGAAGAAATGACACCGAGCGGTTAGCGAGAACCCCCCTTTTATGAAGACTGGAACCTTTCTCACGTTTGTCACCGAGTGCTTATTCACAGAAGAAGCAGACGATTGTTTTCACGCGGTATGGAGGTAGGAAGCGGAGTGTCAACAATGATCTTCTTCTAAAAACACGTGCAAAGAACAGAATGTAAAAGTCTGAGTAACGTGTCCGTCTGCGTTTCCGGCAGGAACGCTTCTGGTGTCGCACCGTCTCCTCCCTCCTTTTCCCTCATCTTTTTAAATAATCATCAGCTTCTCTGTAAACAACCAACCAAAGCAAAGGTGACGGCCAACTAAAGGCTCATAGAGTTTGCTTAAAGCGCTGCAACATCTTTGAGACTGGAGCTGGTTTAAGACGAGACAGAAATGTGCCCTGAGCCTCGGTTACCGACTGATCTGGACCGATACCAAGAGAAGACGCCAGGTGTCACTAAACTGTTGCTGGACCCTCACTTCCCCTTAGATCAGGTCATCATAATAGCAGTAAATGCATGTTACAGATAACACAGTTATAGCTGCAAAAAATCACTGAAATATTTTTGGCATAAATGTTGCTTTTCTGTTAAAAAATGTTAGAACATGGTATATATTTCTGGCTTAAAATAACAGTGTAAACACAGACCGTGGTTATTAATCAGAGCCTCATACCGACCCGTGCCCAGTCAGGACTGTGGTTTTGTTCTTATGTCATAACACAGCTCAGTGTCGCTTGCTCAGTCTTGTTTTGTTAAATAAATCCCTTTTTCGAGAACTTTTGCAAGAGTTAAACTGCATTTCTGTTAAAACTTAAAAAAAAAGAAGAAGGTGAAATTAAAGCCTAAACGGCGGTACTGTTCCATTTGTTCTTTTGACCCGTAACAGTGACCCATGTTCCCCCACACCAGCTGCGGTGTATTACCGTGTCAGCTGTGAGAGCTAACAGCCCGTACCGGCGCATCCTCGGGGAGTCCGGCCTCTTGCTGGGGGATTTAAAACGATGATGTCAGATTAAAACCACTGAGACACTCCACATCCTTAACACTGCCACCGACATTTGTTCGTAATACTGATGACAGCAGCCACGCACACAATAATATCTAAACAATCATTTTATATAAAAATACATCTAAAAAAAATGTTGCTTTCTGATTGGAGGACGTAAAATAAAAACAGATTCCAGTTTTTTTGTTTGTTTTTTAAAAAGTCCTCGCTGACAGAAGGCTAGAAGTGTGAAGGAAGACGTAAAGCATCGACATGCATGGTTTGTTTTTGGCTGACAGCTCCGCTTTGACTCCAGACAACGCTCAATTGTATTTTGGCCACAAGCTCGGCTCGTGTGGGGACATGCAGGAGAGCTCAGTCGGGCCCGTTCCTGCGCGGACACCAAGTCTAAATGTCTCGGGAAAATATTGGGAGAGTTAAAAAGCGAGCTCGACTTGCCGACGCGGAGGTGTGTGAAATGCTTAAAAGGTTGAATCCTCATGGGTTGAATGGTGGGGTTCGAGCAAGGTGAGGGCTCGTGATTGTCAAGGCGAGTGTTTCAACACCTGCATAGTGTTAGGAAGGCACGGCGGTGGTGTGTTCACGTCGGTTCGGCTCCGGTGGCGTGAAAGTGTTGCTGGAGCAGAGAAGCGGGTGATCGCGGCTCCACGTTGCAGGCAGCAGGTACGGCGGCCGTGGAAACAGGCCTTCTGGTTTCGTACTTTGTTAGTGACCTCAGCTCCTTATGCTGCCAGTCTTTGTATGACTTTGTAAAGCTGCTGAAAACCGGATAAAAATAAAGATGGCAGGACTCTGTTCCTTAGCTTTGAGCAGTTTGGGCTGGCTCTTAAAACAAGTTCATTATTCCTTTATATAGATGTCCCATTTCAGCCAGAATCCTTGTCTGTAGGTCAGTCTCTGGTATTGGATGAAGGGCCTCGTTATGGCCTGGTTACTGACCACCTCTAAGAGCGCTTCTCTCGTCTCGTTCCATGAAAGGTCTCCACACTCGACCCGGGGGGGGAGCAAACGCGCCGCCGTCGTCTGCCGCCGTCACACCACGAACTCAGGCACCTCGTCGTTGGTCAGGTCCAGGGAGAAGTACTTGTTGGCCCTCTTGATGGGGAAGGGATGCTGCTCTCCGAGCACGCCGGCGCGCTGATCGGACGGGACCTGGAGTCCGTCGCCGTCGCTCGGCTCCTGAGCGCAGCCGAACGTGTAGCTGTGGGCGGTGTCCTGGCAGAGCTCCGCCCACTGCTGGCAGTCCTTCTGGTAGAGCCGGATGTCGTCTAGGGATTGGCTGTGGCGGTCCGTGGAAGACTGGGGCTTCCGGCTCGTAGTTGTCTGCAAAGGTGAAAGGAACAAGATTACCGACAGGAAGAACGGTGAAGGCCATAAACCGTTTTGGTTTATTGGGATTTATTTGTATTAAACACTGTCTTTAGGTTTCCTGGGTGACCAAAACATGAATGAGGTCAAAGCCTCCCATCTGTTTTTGGCTGCCTGTAGCTCACAGCTTGAGGTATAGAACCAGCTATTTATTTTCTGGACAGCCACTATGGGGCCCCTGGCCCTGACGTACGGCTCTCTAACCCACCCATAATAAAGGACTGTAATTTGACCTTACTTGCTATTGTAAAGGTTCCTATAAATTTTCCATGTCCAAATTCAGGCTTTTCTAGACTTAAAACATACGAGTTCTCAGTCCATAATTTCCCCATTTCAAAAGTAGAAATAAAATTTTTCCCCCTGCATTTAGTGCTGACAGTAGGAAGCAAAAAAGCAGGAAAACAAGGAAAAGAAAGTAAGATACAACAACGAATGAAGGAAAATGAAAAAGAGGGAAGGAAGGACTCTAGAAATGTTTATTATCTTTCCTTTTTTTATCCTGTGTTTTTCTTTTTTACTGATCCAGATGTAGAAAACACTTTTGCTTATATTACAAGTTCCACGTTTCAGTTCACACGCGTCACGTAGCCGGAGAAAATCCTCTCTGCGGTAACGCTGAATGTTTGTGCATGACCTTCTTAGGACTATAACGGAAAATGATGCGGCCTTTGAATGTAGAAAAAAATCTGCCACACTGATGAAGGCTTACTTCTGACAGGGTGGAACCAATTGTGTTAACCAAAGCTGGACTGTATAACTATACTACAGAAAACACTGCACTCAACATAACACCGAAACGACGGTATTTCTTATTTCTACATGTAGCTGCTTTGTTTAAGTGGTGTTGAAATAAGTCTGAGTTACCTGTGGCAGCGACTCAATGCTCTGTCCTCTCATCTTGACAACAGTTTCTGAGGAGCTGGAAGTGGAGGAACTAATGTCTTTTACTATCAGACCTTAAAGGAGACCAAAAAAAAAAAACAGTTTTTTTAGAGCAAATCCTCTTCCTTGCAGATATAAAACTATATTTGCATTGTCAGACCTTAGATGCGGCATGATGTTATGGAAGACAGGACTCTGACAGACTATACCTGAATATCCATTGGTCTGATCTGGTGACATTGTCAGCATGTCCTCAGTGATGTGGATGCACAGTTCCTGGTCCAAAGCCATCTCGTGAAGCTCCTCGTAGTCTTTGGGGTCATCTACCAGCATCTCAATCTCTGCCGGGACAAAAAAAAAGAAATCAGAATACGGAAACATTAAAGGAAAAAACGTAGCGCTTTAGACTGGTCAAATCTTTATTTCTCTAAAAAAAAAATCCCTACAATCCTCTCATCAATATATAAAATTTTCTTTTTTATACCAACTTTTCATGAAACATTATGTGGGAAAAACAGTATCCACACACCAAAGAAAAAAATAATAACAATAATAATAATAATAATAATAATAAATAAAGACATGTCAAAAGAGATTCATTTGCTCTAAAGTAAACTTTAATCTGTTCATTGTAATACAGACATAATCCTTTTCTTAGCCTTCATCTATAAGGATAGAATGAGGAACGAAAAGTAATGTTTAGATAGTAAAAACAGAGACAATAGTTAAAATAAATATATGAGTGTAGGGTTACTATAAATGTTCCTGAAACTAATTAAAGAAATATGGCCTTAAAAAGGATAAATAATTTCATTTTAAAAACATAGGAAAATAAATCACAATCTCAAATAAAGCGTATTACATTTGTGATGCCCGATAAATCGGCATTAACATCGGCATCTTCTGATGTTTGCCATTCTTCAACGTAATGTTTTCAGCCCCATTGGTGGGCAAATATTACCCACCAATGATTATTTCTTGCTTCTCTTTGTGTGTTTGTTTTTGAAGCAGGAGGGGATTTTTTTTTCATGCTGTCTAAAGAGTAGGGAAACATATATAATATATATAATGTGAGTAAATATCAGTAGTCAGCCGTGACAGCAATATTAGTATCGGATATTGACATGAGACCCAATATGCGTATTGGTACATCTCTACTAAAGATGAATAAAAAGATAAAATTATAGTGTTAAATTGGAAGTTGATAAATTAACTCAAATAAAAAAAGGGTCAAAACGACAAAAGTATTAAAATCATTCCTTAAACTCAAAACAAAAATGAACAAAAAAGATAAGATAACGTGTACCGGGTCTGTTCGCTTTGAAGCTTTGCTTTACGCTCTTCCTACTTGGTTATATGATCAATAATTAAGATTTCTCTTGTATTTTCTGTTTGAGCTGTATGAAGTTGTCTGCCTTTCGAGGCCACGTCTAAGACGCAGTTATAAACCTCGTCAGTCAGGCTTGAGTCATCAGGAGACACAGCAATGTAAACCTGAGTGTCGTCTCCATATGCTGCTTCCTGATTATGTCTCCATAAGGAAGGACACAAAGATTAAGAAGTACTGGACCTAAAATCTAATCTTGTTAAACATCACATTTCGCTGTACACCTTGTTAGGCTCGCTGATCAATGCTGACAAAAAATATCCACTTAAATACAGAACTAGACAACCAGAGGGGGTTTAAAGTCCGTTTATAAAACTCACAATGACCCACATAATAAAAACCTGCACTTAAGTGAACAGACAATGTTCTCTTATGAAAATCCTGGTTATCTATAATCTTAAAGGACAGCTGAAAATATGCTCCCTACCACCATATCACCACCACCTAACATCAACTATCCACTCTTACCATCGTCATCAAGGATGCGCTCTTTGCCGCTGCTTTCGATGCCGGAGGTGTGGGAGCTCCCGTGGCTGGTCGTGGATGAGCTGCAGGTCCGTAGGGGCCTGTGGGGGGCCTGACCGGGGGCTCTGAAGCTGTCCGTTTCAATGCCGGATGTGTGCGAGCTGCCGTGGCTGGTTGTCGAGTGGCGGGACAGACGTTTGTGGTGGGACATGCTGCCCGCGCTGCTGCCGCTGGCCCGGGAACGCTTGTCCAGCTGCTCCATGTCCAGCTCCAGAGCGTCGCTGATGTACGACTCCCGGTACTGCTTCTTCTCTAAAGTCAGATCAACATGAAAAAGGCATGAATAATTAACAGGGCGAACACAGTTTAAGAAAACGGTCATCAATTCGAACAAAGACATTGGTACTATGTGATCTTTCTGAATAAGACACAAGATGCTTTGCTTTGTAAAACCACTCCTCACACTTTGTAACGGCACAATCACATGTTTCAAGATATCTAAGTGGGAGTTTTTTTTATTTTTTTGTGGACTTACAGGTCATCCCCAAAAAATGTTATGTTGGGAAAAGGTTTAATATTTTTGTCACTCTTTTTTTGAAAGGAAAACACATACATTATATAGATTAATTACACATAGACTATTCATCTCCCTCTGCTGAATATAGAAAGTACTCCTGGATCAATGTGAGCTTCTGTGCTTTTTGTGTCTCTGCTCTGTCTTCTCTAACCCCCAGTCGGTCGAGGCAGATGACCGTTCACACTGAGCCTGGTTCTGCTGGAGGTTTTCCTTCCCGTGAAAGGGGAGTTTTCCTCTCCACTGTCGCTTCATGCATGCTCAGTATGAGGGATTGCTGCAAAGCCATTAGCAATGTAGACGACTGTCCACTGTGGCTCTAAGCTCTTTCAGCTGCTATATAAATAAAATTGAATTGAATTGGTTTCCAAAAATAGAAAACCAAAAATACAGTGCGTCAGAATATTTTAATACATAGGATCATTAAAAATAATATTTTTAACAGAAATGTCTGACAGGCGATCAGCCTGTGTTTCTGCCGAGGTGTAATTGAAGGCCAGGATGATTTGATAGCAGCCTTCATGTCGTCTGCTTTGTTGGGTCTGGTGTCTCTCATCTTCATCTTGAAAATGCTCCATAGATTCTCCAAGGGGTTCAGGTTAGGCCACCTTGCTGGTCAATCAAGAACAGTAAAACCATGGTCATGGAACCAGGTTTTGGTACTTTTGTCAGTGTGAGCAGATGTCAAGTTGTGCTGGAAAAACAGCATCTCCATACAGCATGTCTGCCGAGGTAAGCATGAAGTACTTAAAATCTGTTAGATGCCTGCGTTGACTTTGGACTTCAAAAACACAGAGGACCAAATCCAGCAGATTACATGGCACAGCTAATCACCACTAACAGAAGTAAGACACTTGTAGTCCACGAGTAGGATTCATCTGTGCGTAGCGACTCGTCACTCCTTGTGAAGTTCCCCCAACTTGTTGAAGAGATTTTGCTGGACAATCCACTCAAGGCTGCAGATATCCCTGTTGCTGATGCAGCTTTTTCTACCACACTTTTTCCTTCCACTCAACTTTCTGTGAATATGCTTGAGTACATCACTCTAGCAACAACCATCTTCTTTCGCAATGACCTTTGGTGTCTTTCCCTCCTTGTTGAGGGTGTCAAAGCTTTTGAACGTCTGTCCAGTTAGCTAGACCTTTGAGAGACTCACCTTTGCAGGTGTTTTGAGTTAATTAGCTGATTAGAGTGAGACGCCATGAGTTTCCAATAATCAATTATTTCGAAACGTTATTTCTTTCAGGATGGATCTGTATATTCAGGCCCTTCTATCCTAACATCCCTAAATTAAATACCGTGTAACCAACACTCTACAGAAGTCACCAACTTAGTTCATAGAGTCCACTTTTCTAAAAGAAATTAATAAAAAAGTTTGCACCTGCAATATATAGCTTACCACAAGACATGTAGAGGAAACAGTGGATATTCTACATGTGGCAGAAAGCAAGCACTGCACCTGAGTTTGAACATTTTTGAGTTTGAGCAAGATAGATGGCGATAAATACTTGTAAACTGATGTTCACAGACATCCTCTATCAGATGTGAGAGTGGTGTTATGTCATGGTGACTGAGCAGAGATACACGCCACACTTTTCAGATTTCCAGCAGATTTTGAAAACCATCTATTGTTTTTCTCCCACTACTTTGTTTTGACCTGTCACGTATAGTCCTTATAATACACAAAGGACCGAGGGGTGTGAAGGCTTTTGCAAAGAGCTGTATGTAATTGCACAACAAGAGGCTGAAATTACCTTCATTTTCCTCCAGCCGACGCACTTGTTTGAGAACAGGCTGCAGGTTCATGTAGAGCCGGTGGCTGTTGCTGAGCAGCTGCAGGAGGTGGCGGGAGCGCAGGGGGCAGCCCGTGTAGTAGATGAGCTTACGAGCCGAGGGCAGACCGTCGGGGAGGATTTCAAACTTTTTCCCCTGAGAAAGCGTAAAGGGGGGGGAAAAGAGTAAATCACTAGAAAGTGACAGAATGCTGATTTCTAACATATGACAAAGTGCCAGAAATTTAATTGAAACAGTAGAAGCCTCTTGTTACCAAACACCAAGCAGGAGTTTGTTTTCTCACAAAAAAGCATTTTTTTTTGGGTATTTTGATGATTTATTTCCAGGAATAGGACCTTTTGGCTGGATACATGGAAAAATCTAAATTGGTTTGTGCTTTCTGTGTTAGAGATCATCAGACTGTGGGACTGCTTTCTGTTGATACCTCCAACCTTTTCTCATAGGGTTTGGACTTTTACATGTGAAGGTTAAAAACCTAATTTCTGACTGGTGGGCTAAACTAAACTTTCTTTATCCTGGTCATTTTTTAAAGGAGGCAGCTCATTTTCAAGACTCCAGTTTTGTTTTTTAAGGAGATTTATTTTTTGATAGAGGCTTTCCTATTAAATATCATTTTCTCAGGACAGATCTATCTACGGGAAAACTTGGACCTCATGTTTAAATTCTTGCACAAACAGAAAAACTCAGCAGGAAAAGTCTCTTCCATCCTTCAAACTGAGTGTATTTAACCTAAAAGTTTCCCCCCTGGAGCATTGACAGCCTACCATTAAAACCACACTAGGGCAGCAACGGGGGAATTGAATAAACTGCAGCTTTTCATCTCCTGAATTGCTTTAGCTTCTGGGGGTACAGATTCCTGTCAGAGGTATAGACACACTCACTGTGGGTGTGAATGTTGGTCATTCTGGGATTTTGTTCATACATTTTAGCTGTTCTTTGATAAACCAACAAGACTGATGTTTTGTTTAAAACAAGGATTGGAAATGTCAATTTATTGTTGATTTTTTTTTGCAGATACAGGCTAAAATAGTTACACACACCCCTAATAATACAATAAATATTTAAATATAAATATTTAAATATTTATAGCCCTCAACAAGGTCCTGTTATAATTCTGGTTTGAAATTTGAAGCAGCTGTCATTGGGCAGGCCAGTGAGGCTTTCAAACCTTAGCTGTCAGGCCGACATGATGCTTCTGGACTTGCCCCAGCCTCAACTGTGTTGAAAATTTCATCCAGAGTGGTCAAATAATCTGCCAGAATAAATTTGTTGATGGCTTGTTGATGGCTAAAAAGTGCTTGGTCCAATTGTCCAACTTGGCATTAATCCAAATTTGTGTCAGGGTGTATCATGTATATATTTGGGACTGTATGCATAATTCTGACCCTATGTGGATACGGGAAAATTAAGAAAAAACAATTAAGCATCCGCTTGAAAAATGGCGTTTTTAAAAAGCATTGAAGTGGTTTGTTCTATCATGATTAACATCGAAATAATCTATCTGCAAGATATTGCAGCATCACCACGAGGCTTAAACCCGGTCCTGTGATAGATTAGACTCGGTGCTTGATTCAGGCCATTTTAACTTTCAGAGGAAAGAGACTGAACTCATAAGATGCTGGCAGGAAAAAAAAACAACAACTCTGCAAGCCTAAAACTCATCCCACCTTCCTGCTATGTTTGACACCGAAGATGATCTCAAGTTACTCATAAGGTCCAGACTCAAAACTCCTTCCCCCAAAGCATCATAACATCTGGTGTTTATTGAACTCCCCGTCCTTCCCCCTGGCTCTGCTGTCAGACCCGCCCGCTGACGGTGGCAGCTCTGTTGGGATGACGCAGCCCCCGTGGGTGGGGTCAAGCTGAACGGCAGCTATTCTGGAGAAGGGAGGGACGGGGCAGCGAGAAACCGTTCGGGTCCACGGTAAAACCCCAGCCACGCCGCCGCTCGCCTTCATGATGCTCCAGGCAGGCGACGGAGAGAAACCACCGAACAACAACAAAGACCAGGAAAAACAGGATGCCTGCAGCGGTTGTTTTTGCTCAAATCACAACAAGCCCAAACACAATTATGGATCCAGGTTTCCGGAGAAAAACAAATCAAAAACTAAAAGAAAAGCGTAGGGATAAGCAGTGAGAATCTCTCTGGATGGTGATTAAGAGCGAGCTGGCAGCAGCCGCCTGGACGTCAGAGTGAAACAGATATTTAGTGAACTTCTCCGGCTCCACTTTGATAACGCAGAACGAGGCGGCTGCTGCGCTCAGCTTTACGACACGCTGAGTCAGAGCAGAGATGAGGAGATTTAACAAGTTTTCCTTTAACGGGCACAGGGCACCTAATAAAATCAATCAAGCAAGAGGCGTGTTTATGAAAAGGCAGAAACTGTTGCTGCTGATTGCATGAAAATACGTGTGCAGCACACAGCGCTCTGTGTGAGTGTGCGTGTGTGTGTGCTTGAGTGAGGAAAGACTTTCAAAATCCCTGATTAGTTCCAGAGGACTTGCCGGCTAAGATAAAACAGCAGTTTCGGGGAGACGAAAGCCTTGCGTAAAAATTTCCACAATCCCGACCAGGAGCATCAAAATAACCGAGGGGATGCAGAGTCTTTATCAGCGCTGTGGTCGGTTCAGAGGGAATAGCGACCTGTGAAAAGGTCACCCTGGGCTACATGTCAGGACGGCGCGTTCGACTCACCACAAAAACGAGTTTGCCCACATTGGTCCATGGGAAGTCGTACAGGAGCTGCCGCACTGAGCCGACGTTCTGCGAGACAGAGAAGGGGGGGGGGGTGAGGAATAAGTCCAACAAAGAAATAAGGACAACACTGCTGCAACCTGAGAGCGTCCTACTTTGTGGAACAATCTCCACGCTATAACAATATGCTGCCCTGCGAAAGTATTCATGTTCCGATACGCTGCAACCACAAACTCTGAGTTTTACTGAGATTTTATGTGGCAGAACAATGCAGTGATGCATAATCGAGAAGTGGAAGGAAAATGATACGCCGGTTTTCACATTTTTGCCAAATCAAAATCTGAAAAGTGTGGCTTGCTTTAGTATTCACAGTCCTTACATTGCAGAGCCGCCTTTTGCTGTAGTTCCAGCTGCACAGCTCTTTTACATCTACAGAATCACATTTTGAATAGCTCAACTTCAGCTAGATCTGAGGTCTTGCCACAGATTCTCATCATCATTAAGGTGTGGACTTCAACGAGATCGTTCTGCCACATAAGTAAGCTTTGATCTAAAGCGCTCTGGCTTCATGTCTAGGGTCTCTGCAGCTCCTCCAGAGTTACTTTGGGCCTTTTAGCTGCAGCTCTGAATAATGCTCCTCTTGGTTGATCAGTTTCAGTGGACGGCTATTTATTTGTAGGGTGTTAAACTTCCTCCATCCCTTTGAATGATGCATTGAACTCTGTGAAATTTTCAAAGCCTAGGATTTTTTTTTCTAACCTAACCCTGTTTCAAACCTCTCCATAACTTTCTCCCTGACCTGTGTGCTGCATTACTTGGTCTTCATGACACCGTCTCTTCACTAATGTTCTGTAACAAAGCTCTGACTTAAAGCGCAATGGATCGGTTTCCTTCTACTTCACAATTATGGATTACTTTAAATACTTTTAAGTCTATGAGAATAATGTCAGAAAATGTGGAAAGGTTCAAGAACTATGAATACTTTTGCAAGGCACGGTAAACTATTAAAAGAGCAAAGACATCCCCAGTAGTCATGCTTGCTGCAGAATGACACTACACTGTTTTTGAGCTAAAACAGGCATCAATGGTGCGACAAGTCCAACTGAGACCCTGATCGCTTAAGAAGAGGCTGTACCTGAAATATCTGGATTCCACGTAAGGTCAGACCCAATGTGAGAGACGCTTCAACTTCCTTTTTATCCTGTCGAGAGAGAGAGAGAGAGAGAGAGAGAGCGAGAGGGAAACAGAAACCCATTGAGTTGTGATTTCATGAAATGAACGCCCATTACTCAACTGAGTAAACAGCAGCGCTCATGCACCTGCCGCTGAGCCGGATGGGTTTCTCACCTTGTACAGCCTGTAGTAATGCACGGTGACATCGTCCAGCTGAGCGCACTCCTTTATGTACTTGAGGTGCGCCTCTGAAGCCGTGAGTGCAAACTGGTCTTTGTGCATGTTAGGGATGTGCCTCAGGATGTATTCCCGGCCACGCTTGGCTATCACCTGAGCAGGAAGAGAGGCAGAGGGAGCCGTCAGGCCTGGCTGCCCTACCGTAGTAAGGACAGGCTACAGAGAGAGAGAGGTGTGGGTGATGGAGCCGCCTGCCGCGGGGCGAACAGATGCCAGAGAGGAGAGTCTGAACGCGTGCCAGGAACAGTAACCGGAAGGACGCCCTCTAAGCTTTTGGACTAACTGGGTAATCTTTATAAGCACCGAATAGGTCTGAGGGAGACTTGCTTCAGGGAAGCGTACATTGTTGAGATTCCGACAATTTCCTGTAAGCACCGGTTAGGACTGTGATAAAGAGGCAGGGGGCTAATCGCAGGAAGCGGAGGCCAATCAGACGGGCGTGGCTGTCAGAGGGCCGACGTTACCAGAATAGTCATCTCAGCTCGTGCAAAAAAAAAAGAACTCTGTGTGCCACTTTCAGGGAATAATCTCCAGGTCCCAGGTTTCATTAGGCCACATACTGCAATGTATGTAACAGTGTAGTGTTTTATCAGCATGATTTATAGACGGGTTGCTTCAGAGCGGCAGACCGTTCACCCAGCAGGTCAGGACACTGAAGGCCTGAAACTGTCCTCTCAGCAGCTACACAGCACTTTGTCCTTCTTCCATGTTATTACACGTATATACTTAGTCTGGAGCTCTGATAAATACATATAAACATTTAGTCTGCCGTCACCTCAACAATCTACCATAGAGCAAATAAATAAGCATATAAACCAGCAGTATTTAGAGTCCTTACTGTAAGAGGCGGATTGATCAGTATTTTTGAGTTTGACCATAATCCCAAACCTACATATGACCTGTAAAAGAATTCATACCACGTCAGCATCTCCACATTCTGCCACAAACCTCTGTGTATTTTACTGAGCGTTCATAGGACAGACCAAAATAAAGTGGTGCGTGTTTACGAGGTGGAATTTGTCACGGGGGGGAAAAAAAGGGTGGAGTGAATTTGTCTGTCTTTAGAAGTCCCCAAATTAGTAAGCAGGGTCTAGCTGAGTGTAAATTAACCTCAGCATTAATCCAGTTGTTCTGTTGGAGAACGTTAGTGAAGAAACGGCATCATGAAGACCAAAGGAGCACAGCAGACAGCTCAGGGGAGAAGTTGTGGAGAAGTGAAGCACAGTTAGGTGATTAATCAACATCCCAGCCTTGAACATCTCACAGGGCGCGACTTAAATCCACCCTCCAAAAATGGAAACAGCAACCAACCAAGACATGCCGCACTATGTATACCGTCAGGTCAGGAAAGAAGAGGCTTTATTGCTGCAGGTCTTCTGGGCGATGTTTCTACCAGCTTTACCATCTGGAGACTTTTGTTTTTTGCCAGATCCTTTTAGCAAAATAGCTCAAATTCAGTTGAATTTGATGGAGAGCATCTATGCACAGCACTTACCAATCTTAGCTCAGATTCTCTGTTGGATTGAGGTCAGGCCTTTGACTGGGCCATAATAATGCAGGTATATGCTTTGATCTAAGCCATGCCACTGTGGCTCTGGCTGTATGTTTGGGTTCCTCACTGCAAAAATAGACCTTAAAATGAGTAAAATGTTCTTAAATTTTGGGTTTTTGTCCTTGATTTGAGCAGGTAAATTATACCATCTGCCAATGGAATGAGTATTTTGACTCCTAAAATAAGATAATTAGACATCCTGCACTTGAAATAAGATGATGGAGATGAGTTGTTCCTATTTTAAGTGCAAAAATCTTATTCCATTGGCAGATCATCTTATTTACCTGCTCAAATCAAGGACAGATGCACTAATTTTAAGAACATTTAACTTATTTTTAGTTCAGTTTTTGCAGTGCTTGTCCAATGCACTGTCAGCCTCCGCCCACCTCTAACATTTTGCAGCCTCTAACAGATTTTCTTCCTGGATTGGTCTGCATTTAGCTCCATCCAGCTCCACATCCATGTCAACCAATTTGCATGACATCGCTTAAGAAAATTCATGAATCACAGAAGCAGCCAAGAGGCCCGCGGTTGCTCTGGAGGACCTGCAGAGATCCACAACTCAGGTGGGAGAACAAGTCAACCAGAACAAAAGAGAACAAATTGTTTCTTGTGTCCTTCACACAAAGTGATACGTGGCTGAAAACCGACAGTGCACATCATCCTGAACTCACCAGTCACACAGAGAACCATGGTGGTGGCAGCATGGTGCTGTGGGACCCAATGAAAGGCTGTTTTAGAAAATAATAAAAAGGTCTGAAATCATCATTTTACCTGTTCCACTTCCTACTTTGTGTGGTTCGATTCCATTAAATCCAACGAACGTAAACTAAAGTCTGGAGTTGTAACGTGATAAAATATGAAAAAAAGTTGCAAATACCTTTGTCTGGAATAATGGTGAAATAAAAATCTAGTTATATAGAACAAGATATTATATTTCTTTTTCTTTTTTGGTGTCACACATGCCATGCGTTGTACTCACCCATTGGGGGAAGTAGGCTTCGGGTTCAAAGTACTTCCCAAAGTGCTTGTTGCGTTTAAAGTTCCCGAGGTCAGCCTGGAGAGCGAAGGCTGCCAGGAGGAAGTAGGCCTCCTCTCTTTGGATGCACTGTGAGAGCAGCACCTGCTTCCTCAGGTGCCAGTAGTAGTAGTACCTGGCCACCCGGTCGCTGCAGGACACACAGAGCACGTCACGGTCAACGCACGTGTCTGACGTTACTCTGGACTCTGGCTAATTCGGTACGAGAAGCTTCACTGACCTGATCAACCTCCCGTTTTCCACATAATACTGAGCTCTGAAGTGAATGATCATCGGAGGTCCGAACTGGTCGATACCCTGGAAGCACACGACAGGAAGCACTTCTCTTACCAACCGCAGCTGAATACGTTAAACATTCAATGTGTAAAAAAAAAGAAGCTATTTCTGAAGACGAGTTTATTTTATACATGACTTGGTCTGTGCAGGAGGGCACCTTCGCTTATCCTGCTCCCGTTTTAAAGAACGCTTACTGTCACGGTGTTTACTGTAATTGTCTGACCGCAGTCAAGTCCTTCAATAACAGGCAGAGGTTAAAAAAAAAAACAGGAACAGAAGAGAGCCAGGTCACCACACCGGTGCATGTCAGCTTCATTTCTGGACGTTACGTCATGTCGCAGTTAAACGTTAGAAAAGAGACACTACATCAATATTTAACAATTATTTGGATCTTTGCGCCTCAAAACCCACGAAAAAACTGATTCTACACTATACTAACGACTATTTGTTTTATTATGAGTAAAACACAGCACGGAAACTGGCTGAATTTTCTTGGTTAATTTAAATGAGTTGAGCCTGAGCTAAACGTTAGCCTTAAAAGCAAACGTCCAGCTCTTTCTCACCTTGCTGGCTTCTCTCTTCCACTCCTTGGGGCAGTATTTGGACAGCTTCTGATCTCGCTCCATATAGATGTGTTCATTATCTGTGGGGAGAGGAAAAGGTTGAGCTCCTTCATTCTCATGATATCAGTTTGTGTACATTCACAGCCGTAGAGGTGGAGGGCTTCGGGTGGATGCGTTCACGGTCATTGCCATTTCTTTCCCTCTGTCCGTATCTCTGTCTGCTCCTGGAGTGTCGCCTTTCATGGCCTGCAGCCTGCTCATCTGACCGGTATCAGTTTGGGAACCGGGTCAAAAGCAAAGTGTTTTTTCTAGGTTTGTTTTTTTTGATAGTTGTAGATTTATTTTATCTCAAAGACAGAACAGTAGCGTCCCTTTTGCAGCCAGTTCCTGTCTTCTGAAGGATTTTTCACACCCTGTGACCACAAATCAAGACTCTTTTGGCCCATTGATGCAGATAGTTTTTTTTTCTCACCCTATTCTTTCAGGGTGAAACTTTCCTGTCAAAATAGATACAGACAGATTTAAATCTTCTCAAAATGAAAAATGTTAGTTACAACATGTTTTCCTCTTTTATTAACCACCTTTTTGCTTTCATCTTCATTTTATAGGAAATGGGACAAACAGCGAGAGAACATGGGTCCGCTCATTCATTGCACTTTGCTCAATGAAGCAAGCATTATGGAAGAAAGGATGACGTACAATCCCTTTCTTGTTTCTTGTTGCTAGACGAAGAAAATAGAAAAGAATCGAAAAACGGTTTCGAAAATTGAACGCCCGTCTTTCAATGGCGGGAAAGGGCAGGACCCCTTTTTAACAAAATCAGACTACATTGTTTGTTTTATTAAAATATCTTGTACTTAGTTTATTACTGAAAGGGTAAAAAATAAAAACATTCAAGCATTTTTAATTCAAAACATTTTATAATTTACTAAAAGTCTGGAAACGCCTGCCATAATGCTAAGGTATGAACAGTTCTTGTTCAAACTCCGTCTCCCGCCCAAAACACAACAAATTTTTTTTTTCTTTTCAAGCAGCAATGCCGCATGTAAAGCTTATTTTTCTTTACTGAATTCCACCTAAACATGGATCGGCATGATGTCCTCAGGAAGTCAGTGGGTGACACACAGGGAGTGGGTGGCCTCTGTTTGCCTTGGGGATTTCATGCTGTGCAGACAGGCACTCCAAGAATGTCCCACAATCAGACCCATTGGCTCCTGCTCAACTGACCCGCTGTGCCACCATCAGCTCCGCGGGAGCCATGCTGTGTGAAAAACACAGTTTCTGCAACGGATTGCCCCCCCCCCCCACCCCTCCCAGCTCGGTGCCTACAACTGCCACCAGTTGTCTCCTCGCCACGCTGCAGACTCACTCCGTCAGCGGCGCTCTGGCTGAGACCCGTCGCTGTCAGAAACAACTGAAGCCCTGCTGCTCGGTGGGAGGCAGTCATGATAAGGTGGCTTCAGGTTCCCAGGCTGAAGCACGACAGCTCGCTGTTAGAAAGCATGTTTCTGTTTTCCCGTCAGGTTATTGGGAAAATAGCTGCCAACTTGCTCTTAGTGGCCCCTGGAGATTTTCCACCAAACTAAAAACCAACTCATAATTGGAGACGAACCAGAAAAACACTTTGCTGACCAGAAATAGAGGATTTTTTTTAGCTTGATCCGCCCTGACTGGTGACCATGTGGATAAAAAAAAAAAGTGCATGGACTGCGTGAATAAATATCTGAGAGGAGGAGAAATCTTACTCTGAATGACGCTGAGCCCAAAAAGATGACAGTCCTTCAGCCGGAGAAGGTCACAAACCTGGACCAACAGTTCCTGGCACAAAGTCTTCACCTTAGGAGCAGAATTCAGGAGATTTTTTAGGTTTTCTTACAAAACAAACGCTATATACAAAAATAAAACACATGTCTACATCTGCGAGTTATTTAATTCTGGTAAGATCTATACAAAGTTAGCATTCATGGAGGAGGGGAAGTACTGAGCACCAACAGATCACAAATTACAGCAGTAAACCAATTGATCTACATTTTATTTCTGTAAATGAAAAGTACGCGAATAAAAATGTGTTTACTCACATTGACGATGATATT
Organism: Fundulus heteroclitus; assembly: GCF_011125445.2. Lineage (NCBI taxonomy): Eukaryota > Metazoa > Chordata > Actinopteri > Cyprinodontiformes > Fundulidae > Fundulus > Fundulus heteroclitus. The sequence goes on from NC_046379.1 coordinate 24,242,023, forward strand.
GAGAGTGTCATCATTGGGCAAAAAGACACAGACACAGCGGCGGTCCTGCATTGTTTTGTTGTTATGGAAGGTCAGTCTGTTCATCTTCGTGTGGCAGGGGACAGTGCAGGTCCTTTATCTGCCTGCTGTCGGGGGTTCTGGGCCCTGTGACGACCCACCTCCACCGCCGCGGGCTCCACGAGACCACCGTCCAGTCCCTGCTGTCCTGCTTCACCTGCAGCCCAGAGGAGGCCCGACTGAGGGCTCAGCAAGCCGGGCAGCGACGACAGGAGAGGGCATGGGGACCCTGGATGCAGTCACCCCCCACTGTGAAGACACATCAGACAGGAGTCAGGACTCAGTGCACCGGCAGGATGCAACTAGGTCATGAACACAAGCAAAACGTCAAAATCACCAGGAAAGCATCTGAGAGAAAAAAAAGGGATGAAGAGACCAAAAACAATTTGAAAGCTTTGAGCGTTTGTGTCCAGAAACCACTGGCTGTGAGTTCAGAAGAAGGACCAAAAAGATCTGACCCAGACTACATCATTATGTCGTTCCCAAAGCTACTAAACCAGGATGGAAACAACCTTTAGGTAACAGTGTGCCGGGAATAAGATCTGTAAATACAAATATTTTCCAGACTTTTTAGAATGATCCAGGGCAGGAAAAATACTTAAATGCCAGTCTAGACTTTTCCAGAATGCACAAGAAGCCGGGTTCTGAAGCCCCGCTATCAGGGCCATCTAACCAGAAAAAATCCCATTCTTTCTTTGGCGTCACATGTATTCCAGGTTAAAATGCTTAAGTGACTTAAATAAGATGGTGTCTCCATTTCGGAGGGATGTAAAGCCACAGCTTCATTCACTGCAAACCAGCTCCTCAGGAATGAAACCAGGCCATTCATAAAAGGAGATATAAAGCTAAACAAACTACTACCTGAACCATTTCCAGTTGTGTGCTTAACATAAGCGCTGCTATTGGTTCCCTGCAGCGTCTTCACCTGCAAACACACACTTGAGAGAGAGTGTGGACACACCAGCAGCTGCAACTGCACCTGAGGAGGTGGCAGACCTCCAGAGGGTGTGAAAAGTCTCACACCAGACAACAGACTGTTAAAGAACAATCAGTTCACATTATCACATCTTCCCGAGGAGCGTAACTCTCCTTGAAGCCATGCTATCACTGAAAACAGATAGGACGGATTCCAGCGAGGATCGCGTTACAGAGTGAAAAGCAATTAGCATTTAAAAGGCCGGGGTCGGCGAGGTTACGACCAGCTCCCAGCTCCAGCTGGAAACCCGCGGCATAAACTACATTTTGCGTGTTACGCACATAAAGTCGAGAGTCAGAAGCTTTTTAAAGCTGGGACTACGATGCTGAAAAGAAAACCTGCAATTACCGACTAGATCCATAACATAAATAACGCCCTTAACCGCAGAGCTGGACCTTTGTAGCAGAATCAATTCAATTAAATTTTATTTATATAGCGCCAATTCATGAAACATGTCATCTCAAGGCACTTTACAAAGTCAAATTCAATCAGATTTACAGATTGGGTCAGATTATACAGGTTGGTTAAAAATGTCCTATATAAGGGAACCAGATAATTGTATCAAAGTCCCGACAAGCAGCATTCACTCCTGGAGAAGTGTAGAGCCACAGGGAGAGTCGTCTGCATTGTCCATGGCTTTGCTGCAATCCCTCATACTGAGCAAGCATGAAGCGACAGCGGAAATAAAAACTCCCCATTAACGGGAAGGAAAACCTCCAGCAATCAAAGTATATTATAAACCTCCCTCACACTAAAAAAACCCATTCAGGCTCCCTTCCGTCCACTTATAGCGCCGCTTTGTTTCTGCAGAGACAAGGAGCACTGAGGGCGAGCCAGCCATAAATATACATGCTGCCGACATGCAGCATCAGTTCTCATTAAGGCTGCTGATTGGATGCAGAGCGTGGCGGGCCAGCAGCCGCTCAGTATGCTGATGAACCAGGAGTCTCTGCACTGCTGCTGACCTTGACAAAACGAAACGCACATACAGATGTGTCTACAAAACAGCACGGCTTGGAAAGGAGCGCGAGGCGGACGCATTCGCTGTTGCAACCGCTCGCCCGTTAGTGGGGGGAGGTTAATTAGAGGTGAGCGCTAATCTAGTTGGATCACTTTCCTCCATTGTCCAGAGATCTGAACCGGAGCCCATCGCTTGAAAAATGACCCATAGAAACTGAGAAAACTAGTGAAACAACAACTAAAATGTGCTGGTTCTTAACTCTACCTAATGGTCCTCAGTACATTAAATGACCAGCAGAGATTTACAATTATCTTTTTTTTTTTATTAATCAATTATTTTAAACTGTTATTATTTTCCTCCAAAGAAGCAATTTATTTATTTATTTATTTATTTTAACAAGAAAGTATAATTTTTTGGGCGGATTTCCAAGTTGCAAGTCATCAGTCAGGGCCGATCAAGTAGAAAAAGGAATGTGCCATACCTAAGCACTACCAGGCTGCACTGACAACACTCTTCAGTGTGGATGCAGTTACTCAGAGAATTGTATTTCCTTTTACATGTTAACCATTCAGGCTATGAGAAAACAAGACTCCGTGCAGAACAGGAAGGCTGATCAGAGTACAGTGCAGTCGTGGACCAGGCTGTGTTGGGAAACGACAGCAGGATGTTTAATGTACGGGTTTACACTCTCTAGAGAACAGACGCCGACACTGCTGTTTTTGTAATGCTAGCTTTGACATAAGAGGGTAAAGGTGATTTAAAATAAGTCATTATTTTGAGCTCTTCTTGTTAGCCTGTAAAATGCTGTTATGATTTTAAAATATACCTTCTGAAACTATATAGCCCTAACGAGGAAACAGAATTGGCAAAAATCTAAATTTGTCCAGTAGGTCAAAGCTTTACAGAAAAAGGTGATCGGATATTGGCCAGAAAATTCTGATCAGTGCATCTCAAATTTCTAGTTTTAATAAGAAGTCAATAACAATACTAGTACTGTGTGGTTATTATTATTTATCCTTATTGCAAGGCATATTCGGAAAAAGTAACCCACTGCCCGACAGCTGATGTGCAGTGGGTTACTTTGATTTGAAGTTGGGTATTGTAGGATTCTTTAAACTGAGATTTAAAGAACAAACCTAGTGTTTTGTAACACCTGACTCAAAAGGAAAAGCCTTTATAATCAGGCAGCAGAGAATGAATAGGATGTCCGAGGTTGAGTTGACTTTGTCCTGAAACAAAAAGTAATTTAACACAGCGTTCATCTAGAGAATCATCAATGTGGTCATTGGTATAAACCTACGGCAAGCATGAACAACTAGTTAAGAAGAAGTCAAACATCGCTGGTTAATAATCAGAGTGCAGCACACACACACTGGTTCCCTGTCCCTGCTGATTACACGAAATAAGGAATGCATGTGAGACTCGGGCCACTGGTTTGAGTCAAGTCAAACTATTTTATGACCCGAGACTAACACTTGAGTTACCATCTGTGCTCTAGGCTAGAGATGCACCGATCTGATCGGAAATCGGCTCCAGTGGTGCCTAATCAGCTGGATCGGATATAGGATGAATGACACTGGTCCAGCATTCCAATCCAGTCACTACTTTTTTTAAATTAATATCATACACAGCAATACTGTCATAGCAATCTAGTAACTTCATTTCTATTTTAGTAATGCCAGTTATGTCATCCTGCAGAGCACGCACAGCAGCTAGTTCAATTCAATTCAACTTTATTTATATAGCGCCGATTCACAACACAAGTCATCTCAAGGCACTTTACAAAGTCAAATTCAATCAAATCATGAAGATTGGCCAAAAAGTTTCCTATCTAAGGAAACCCAGCAGATTGCGTCATGTCTTGACAAGCAGCTTTCCCATGAAAGAGCGTAGAGCCACAGGGAGAGTCGTCTGCATTGTTCATGGCTTTACAGCATTACCTCATACCGAGCATGCATGAAGCAACAGTGGAGAGGAAAAACCTCCAGTAGAACCAGAACCAGTGTGAACGACCATCTGCCTCGACTGACTGGGTGTTAGAGAAGACAGAGCAGAGACAGAAGAGCACAGAAGCACTCACTGATCCAGGAATCCTTTCTATGTTATATAGTGATGGCAGTGATAAATAAACACAGAGCAACATGGAGCAAGAGCCGAACCGAGCCAAGTCTGCTATTTGGAAGCATTTTAAACTGGATGCACCAACAAGTCTGACTGTAACATGCAATATGTGCAACAAAGAAATTGTGAGGGGTGGTGGTGATAAAGTTGGTCAATTCAATACCACAAACATAAATAAGCGCCTTCAAAATCAACATGCTAAACACCACGCCGACTCTTTTTTTTAAGCAATGTTTACGTCGAGCCTGATGCCTTCACTTAAAGTCCCTTAAATGAATCATTTAAGGGACTTTACCTTCACTCACATGGCAAGCTATACGGTTCATTCATTCAACATTAGTACCGGATCGGTATCGGCTGATGTCGATCAGCCGATCCAATTGGATTGGAGAAAAACTGGATCGGTGCGTCTCTACTCTGGACTCCCACCGACTTATAATCATAATCATGATAATCATGATGGAGACGGCGGCAATCTAAACATAACTACATGGATAACCATCATGGATGGCATCAAAGTAATGCGGCAGAAGTGAAATTTAGTCAACGTTTCTATGGGAAGGATTATGTAACAAAATGAAAACGCGGAGTCCCTTTTACACTGTTGAGGGGAGGAAGTGATGTATAGTCAAAGTAAGCCGTTTCACTGCAGTAAAGTGAGTGATGTAATGTAACGTACACGTCCAAAGAACCCCTTGCCCTCCAGTCTTAACCTCATGGCATTAGACTGGGCACCATGGCTGACATAGGGTATAAACAGGACCTGTGTCACTGTCACAGACCTCTGTCTCTTCCTGAGGCATTCACCTCGCTGGCAGCTGAGAAGCTAACAGTCAGAGAGAGACGGAGAGGCACATGAAGGCAAAAGAAAACTTCAGCTGTTCTCAGGGGAAACACTGTCACCACGCTGACTTTCCAAAGCCTTCAGGTACAGCACGTGTAGAGGCAAAGACAACAGAACGAGGAGAGGAAAGGATCCACACAGCAACGAGACGAGACAGCGGGAGGGTGGGAGAATCGAGAGTCGGGAAGCGTTCAGAGCCCAGGCACGAAAAAAAAGGAGAGAAAAACTGCTGCAGTCAGGAGAATTCCTCGCTAACATCTGCTTCTCATTGCCACAATAGCGGCCTTTGATTCCCTGATGTGCGCGAGCCACGACACAGACTCCACCTCCATGTGCCCTCCATCCGCCGACAAAACCCTGAAACACGGAACGGCACGCGTGAAACGCTCCATGCTGATCGGACTGGGAAGTAAAAAAAAAATTTAAAATTCCTTTTCGGAATGTTAAGAGTGAAAAAAGTTATTTCTGTGATTAAAACAAATGTAATAGCTAGCAATTTTGAGAATTTGTTTCTGAACTCTTCTATATTTCTTTCAGATTGCTCACAATGGGGCAGCAGCAGAGGCCTTCATTCAGAAATTCAGATTCACCTCCAGACCCTAGGTGGCGGTAACACCACTCTTTGGTGTGGAAGTTGCTGCTGTCAGAAGATTTAATTTATTTTTTAAAGATGTTTTCAATGCCGCTGATGTGTTTATTATGAGGGAAGCTTTTTAAAATAAAAGTGTATTTCTGGAAATCCAGATTGGGAGAACATGAGAGAGAACGGGACTTACAGCAGATACCAGGTTGGCTGAATGAGCAACTCTGCTCTGTTTTATCCTTTTGAGGAATCAAACCCCTATCTGTCATTTAATACAATAGATTTAGATACATCTGCGACTTTTTAGGAAATCTCAGAGCAAAGGTAAAAGTCTACAATCTCTAGGGCAGGGGTGTAAAACTCATTTCTATGTGGGGCCACTTTGGCGTCATGAAGTCATTAAAAGGGCCGGTTGCATGTGTATAGACGATACTTTTCATTTCATAATTTCATTCCAGTTCACATAGAAGTATAAAACATGCACAGTACCATGAAAGTAGCAACCTTAGGCCCAGTTTATACAGTTTATCTGCAAAAAAAGTTGATATTGGGGTGAGTTACACTTACAGGAGGCACCTTTTTAGCCACTTTATACACTTTAAAAGGATATATGCCTGTACTTTATGACATGATATGCCTTTTTTTTGGCTCTTGAGGGCCGGATAATCTACCTTGACGGGCCGGATTTGGCCCGCGGGCCTTGAGTTTGACACCTGTGCTCTAGGGAGTACCTACCAGAAATTGTTGTTTAGGCAATGCTACCCCGTTTCATTGCCTATAAAACAAGCTTGGCACAGCTTATACAGTGAATCATTTTCTTTTCCTTTAGGATAAAAACCTCAGTAAGCTCCAACCTCTCTAAGCTTTAAGAGAAACTCAAATAGGCAGAAATTGCATTGGCAGATCAGAGACCGGAATTTTGACCAGTGAATCTATATTTTGTTTGTACTTATCAGAACATATTGAGGAAATAATCACACCACATTGTGGTGTTACAGTAGTTTAGGTTCCTTCCCTAAACCAGCTTCAGTGCGTCACTGTTGTACAGCAATTTTAGCGGGGAAACCTTTGTTTCAGGGGCGTGATGCCAGAATACCACCAGCCACTACATCCATGTGGGAGCTGGTTGTTTAACTCCCTAATTCCCTGTCAAGAGACAAATAAATGCTGTTCCTGAACAATGCTGCTGAGCTGACGAGTAGCTAACATCACTTTGGTCCCAACCCGGCCTTCCCTGAACAGTAAGGCTTCCCGTCTCTCTGTCTGACTCGGTTGTGTCCTGAAAGCACGGCGCGCTGCACTTGAAAAGCCAACTTTGATCAGTTTTTTGCCTTTCATAGCTGTAAGCAGATCCACTAACAAACAACTACGCTGACTGTAATAGCAGACATGTTTACCTGCTACTCTCTGAGTGCCTGACTGCGTTTTGAGCCTTTAAGCCCAGCTCTAACACAGAGGGAAAACACGGCGAGCCATTTAACCCACTTATGATCCCTTCCCCACAGGGTCCTTCAACGGATATATTTATGTTGACAGAACTCCCGCTGTTTGTTCCTGCCTGGCTCAAAGGAAGATGTAAAGTTCAGGGGGGAATAGAAAAGACTTATCAAGGAAGGGAATCAGAAATTATCCACTACGCTGATAGATCCAATCCATAACACAATCTACGTGTTTCCGGATTCCAAGCTAACAACGTGATGGTTGAGTAGTCGGGTGTCTGCCGTGATTACTCGTTGGGCTTATAAACTGCTGACAGTCAGGCCTGTAGAGAGGAGATAAATGGGAGGCTGTAGTTTGATGTCTTCAGAAAAGTGAAGAGTTAAACTGTGAGTGGACTCAGGTTGAACTACTTGCACATTGAACTGCTTTCAGGATTTAGTGCTTGGGAGATTTAATTTCCTCATAGAAAAAAATCCTGTTATGGCAGACCTTTAATCCTTTCAGGTATTAAATGTCCCAAATTTGTAATGAATTTAAATAATCAGATTGTCAGCTGTCGTCCTCGAACCATTGGTTGGCAAAGAAACAATTTGACTTTAGGTGCCTTTTCTAAAGGCAGGGACAAAGGCTTAAAGGCTTGAAATGAATCTCACCCCAATATCCACTTTTTTTGCAGATAAGCAGCATAAACTGGGCCGAAAGGTGCTACTTTAATGTACATTTTTACGTTCTACATTTTTATGGGAGTTCTACAATATGTGTGTGGCTGCCCTCTGAGGGTTGAATTTTCTTATTGGTTCAAACATTACACACTTTCGTCACCATAACCCTGCGTTTGGGGGGGTGAAACATCGATGTCTCTTGGAACCGCCGCTTTGGTGGCATCTTTTTAAATGTGCCTGAGGCGGGGTAACGACTGGTTACGGCTTTACATCAGGGCGAGTCAGACGAAAGAAGCTATTTCAAAGGAAACGTCGTGTTCTATGAGATGCTGAAAGAACAAAGCGGATAACAGGCAGGCTAAACAGGATGCAGCAAAACATGCGTTATTTGGAAAAGCTGGTAATCTTTTAGAAATCTCAGAGCTACATTCTCAAGAATACACACGATGACTGTGCTGTTGAAGATTCTCAGTCATCCAGGTCATGGTCATTCCAAAAAAGTAAAAAAAAAAAAAACAACAACTGGACTTTTTTCCTCGAAGTTTAAAGACGTTTCGCTTCCTATCCAGAAAGCTTTCTCAATTCAAAATGTCTGGAGTAGTGTGGAGCTCCAAGCTTTATGGTACGGCCCAACAAAGGCTTTGTACTGGCTTAGATAACATGCAATTTTAACCGAAACAGGTCCACCCCCTTAGTAATGGGGAGTCGTTAAGGTCTTCCCAATTTGCAGGCTAACAACGACCTTAACGACTCCCCATTAGGAAAATAGAAACGTCCTCAAACTTCGGGAAAAAAGTCCAGTTGTTTTTTGTTTTTTACTTTTTTGGAACAAACGATGACAGTTGTTTTGATAATCCTGGCCACGCTTACCCTGGTAATTTCTAGCATAGGATGGTAAAAGTTGTGTAAAATATTAACTATGTTAATATTAGCTTGTTTTAGGATAGTAAATAAATTTTATAACAATCACTATGTCACAAACACAATGTGACATCATTTCTGCTCCTAATATAAATTATTAAGGAGGACTCATGGCAGGAAGTTAAGAAAGTGTATTTTGAATGCTGTTCTTATATCTTTCTGTTTTATAAAAACCAGAGTTCGCAGATTGGCCTCCAATCTCTGATCGGTGTATCTCTACTTACGGCTAAAGGCACCAAAACAAATGTCATTTGTCTCGCTATTCCAATTCTCAGGGTCATCCTTGGTTCAATCAATAAAAAATAATATGCTAAACGTTTTAAAGATCGCTTGTGTTTTCCATTAAGAGAAAGGAAAAACAACCCTTCAAGCAGCCGAACGTTGAAACAGCTCCTCATGCGACGTCTATGATTTAAATGAGTTGTTCTCACTCGGATGGTGGAGGTTTCCGCATGCATTTAAACAAGGAAACAACAAAGTAAGCGCCCAAGTTAGACATGGGTGACTGCTTGAACTGCGTGCATTGAGCAGATTTGGCTTTAAAAACATGTTTGTGCAAATAAAACACCAACATGATTATGTAAGGGATAATGCCGGACGAGGTGTCCGTTATCAGAAATTAATGGACGACGTGGAGGCGTGAACCGTCCGACGCAAAGCGCAAGACGGTTGCTTCTGCAAAGTCTATCCATTTCGGATAATGGACACCTTGAAGGGCATTATCCCGCTTATATCATGGTCATTGACGAAATAAATAGGTATTAAATCAATTATTAACACTTTATTGTTTTTTTCCACCAGTAAGATTTTCACAGGAAGCAGCTGAGAGAACATTTTAATTTCTCTCGGTGTGATGCGTTGCCAAAGTAACCAGCTAAAGTTTGAGCCAGAGCAATAATTTATAACTAATTATAAGACTTCTACAGAAACGTAATGTGTGTGAGAACTGACAAATGTCCATTCTAACATTACGTTAAGTAAAGAAAAACTTTTTTGAAGCAATGATTCCGAATAGGGCAAGAAATGTTCCCTTTTTACGCCTGCCAGCCGTTCCCTCTCTGGAGCTTTGAATGATGATTAGACAAATTGCCACATAAGCAACGGCTGAATGGATTCAGTGTGAGAGCTCGTCTCTTTGTAGTGAGTTAATGGTACCTGTAGGTTGAAGAGTCTGGCCCTCGCCGCAGTCCCACCTCAGCTCGCATACCTTTTTGGGAAAAGGACTTTAACGAATACAGCATCTGGCATCCATGTGGCTCAGAGCAAAGACTGACACACACACACACACATACACACGCACACACACACAAATACCTCAAGCTGCCAGCGTTGCCAGACATGTTTGAACAGAGTCAGCAGTCGCTCCCTTCCCTCCCCGCCCAGCATTCAGGCTTGGACCCGGCATGAGTAACCTCACAAAACTCGCAGTCGCACTGCAACACGCCACAGAAACATCAACCCGCCCATTACGTATGCCCAAAATAGTGCAAGAACGGCGGTAAGGAGAACATAAAAAGTGCTGCAGTTATGGCCAACCTCAGCCAAAAGCTGTTTATATATATATAGATATATATATGTACATTGATTTGGAAACTTTCTGTTGCGGCTGGATGGAAACTGTTGGAGCAGGTGAACTGATCTGTTTCCTGTCTGTAGCTTTTTTTTGCTCTCCCTTTGTTTGAACTGTCACACCTGAGGAGTCACAGGAAGTCTGCGGAGCGTTTGGCCAAATGGGAAGGAGAACACCCGCGCACATCTGCAATAATAATTCAGCGATGACGCGCGGCAAGCGTAAAGATGACCCTGATAAAAAGACAAAAGCCAAGCCGGTCTCCCGTGTTTGACCCACATGCGCTGCCGCCTCTCTGCAACACATAATCCCGCCACCGATCCTGCCGAAGCAAACAAAAAAATATATCCTGAAGGAAACCCTAGGAGCTGCAGTGAGGAGCATGCGAAATGTGCTGATAACATCCTCATGGGAGCGCCTGCAGGTTGAAATCCCTTTGGTCCACTTCCTAGCAAACACTTCACCCCGAGACGCCAAGCAAGCAAAAGGGGAAAAAACAAGGACGAAAGAAGACAAATGCAGGAAGAGCCGACCCATTTTCCCCCTTCGTCGCCTTGGTGAAACCCGCGGCGTGGATGTGAGGAGTCACGAAGCATCTCTGCAGTCAAAGTGAGGACATCCAGTCCTGATGTTTTCCCCCAGCGCCAAGGTTTGTGCTGTCTGCTTGCAGAGCACGCTCGGAGCCCTACGCGGCTACTGAGCTAGCCAAAACACACAGAGGATGGAGTCTTTTTTATAAAATGAGGTCATAAACCTTCCTGGGACACAAGGTGGGAATACTAAAGCAGCTAGGACTGACAGCAGCCGGGAGCCCAGAGCACCTGTATAACTTACACCAAGGCAATGTGACTGCACACCCTCACACCACTTCTGGGAGATAAGACCAGCAGGAGCGTGATAACAGATAGTTTTTCATACTTTATTAGCAGCGGTAATCTTGTTCTTTCCCATGGAGCTGCGGTGTCCTTATTTATCGGCAACTTTGTCCTGACGCTCCAAATACAGTTCCTCCTTCATCTAATCTTCCAGCAACAAGGCCAAAAGGAACGTCGGGAGCTAAAGTCCTGAAGTCTTCTTTTTTGTTTTTAAAATCAAAATATGCTGATATAATGGGGAAAAAAAACACCCCAAGCTTGACATAGACAAAGAAGCAAATATCTAAAATATTCTTTTCAATGAGATGCCAGATAAAGGATCCAGGCGTCACCACGGTTTTCTCCAGCTGCATAGAGCGTACGGTAAACCAGCGCTTTCCCTCCTCGACTCGTCGCTGCACACGGCTGTACAGCTGGCTTAAACGAAGACAAAAAAAAGACTGTTTCACTTTTACATCAGATAAGCTTGACTTGAGTGAAAGAGAAAAGAAATCTGATTTTAGGAGATCTTTACAAAAGATGCACCGATCCAGGCCTTTCCTTGATGATCCGATTTTCCACTTTTCTTCGAGGGCCCGAGCTGATCCTGTTGTTGACCTTTTTTTTTTTTTACTCCGGGGAAAGTAACGCATAAAACGAAAACACGTGCTGCAGGTTTCGTGATAGAGGTAGTAGTTTTGAAGCCAACAGAAAACGAAGGAAGGACCAGATCATTAGACTTTTTGCATCAGAGCAAAACACCCCGAACCTTCAGCTTAGGGTTTTGCTAAACTGAAAACAAGTGAGTTCTCCTGCTGCTTTATCTGCATATTATGCAGACCAGAAAATATTGACGGTCCTTCCAGATGACGCATTTAATAAATCTGACTAAAGGTTTAAAATTATTCAACATTTGACCTGCCGATCACCGATCAGTGCCAGTGAAGGGAAAATGGTCTGATTCCAATATCTGGCCCATAGACTGGTGCAGGTCTAATACTTCCAGGTGGTAAAATATGGAAAGGTCTGGTGTAGAAGCCCGCTGAGCGCCACCCATCACCATTATTAAGGTACCACTGTTTTAAAACGATGAGTAGCAAGCTTCTAACGGAAGATGCCTGCTATATTAACCAGCTAATAGCAGCCTATAAGACTAGTGTTACTCCATAGAAAGCAGAACAAACGTTGGCATATCCTGTGGACTAAAACACCTAAAAACGACTACTACTGCATTTATAGAGGGTTTCTTTTAATTTTTTCCCCTCAGAGTGCTGACATCTTCATCCCTTTTCCAGTTTGTGACTTCAAAGCTTCGGTTGTTTGATGCCTGACTATTTTCCGGTATGAAATGGAGCCGCCTGCCACGAGACATTTCTGACTGACTTATGCATCAAATGGTACCCGCCAGGGGCCCGTTTTGCGTCCGCTTTGACAACCAACGATTTAAAGCCATTCTCTGTGAACTGAATGAACAACTGCTGTAAATACACGCCGTTATATGACTGACATAAACATTATCGACCAGCAGGAGGTGGCGTATGGTTGTTTTGGGTCAACCAGGGCCAAGATCAAGACTCAAATAGCCAAACGAGGCAGTCAAAAGCAAAACAAATGAAAAGAAGGTGAAATAAAATGGTTTTCAGAAAGTATACATTTAATCATACCTCTTTTCTATGAGTATTTATAACAAATGATTTAAGATAAAAACTAACTGGAATGGAAAACAAACTGATACTCAATAGCGTATGTACAAGAAGTTGCTTATTAATGCGTAGGATATGCAAACTAAGGGGCAAACTGATCTAGAAGCTTTTGCTTAAGTCCATGTATCAAAATAAACACGTGTTACATGTAACATTGCGTTAAATTTAATAGTCACACTTTTAGCAACTGCAGTTATCACTGTTGCTTCTCAGTTTTAAAGAGGCTTCGTCATATATTGTGACTATAAAAAAAAACCCTCACAAAAACCATATTTATCCTCACATAAAACGATAAACGCCAAGAGTTTGAGTGTTTAGTTGACTTTTTCGAGCCCGAAAAAATGTTTTGCACCAGGCGCAGTCAGCAGACATAAACATTGTCGTCCATCTGCCGGCGGTTCCGTGTAGCTTTCAACGCCTCTCAGTAAAGTGAACGCTCGGCGCTACTCATGTCTTGTCACTCTTGCCATCAAATTGCTTTTTTTCCACTTTTTCACACTTGGTCTTGTAGTTTTTCTCTTTCTATTCACACCTCCGCCGGGTGTTGTTGATTCACTCGGGTTTTCCTAGTTTACTCATCGCGCGCGTGCGCAACATCGCACCTCCGGCTACGTGGTCTTGTTATTGTAAATAACAACAAAAGCTGCTTTGTTTATTAACAAACAGAGAAAGAAGAAAGCGTAAAACACAGAAATAAAACATAATAAGCCAACAGGGCGCAATAATTTAATCGGAAAACCGTCGTATGCAACCAGAGTGCGTTAGGGGCGTAGAAATTCGTAGTCATAGTAAGTGACTAGTAGGCCTCTTTAAATAAAAGGAATCCAATCATCTTTTAGGCCACGTTCTTATCATACTGTAACACAATCTAGTTCTGGTCTCGGCGTAGAAGATATGAAATTTACATTGTAGGTTATGTCCTGTCACTATGTCTGCAGCTCAGGAGTTCAACGTGTTGTTTTGTACTCACTGAAATGTTAAAATGTGGAAAAAGAAAAAAAATAATGTAAGAAATCACAGCTTAGGTTTGCAAAAAAACAAAGATCCCATCTAGAAGTTCTGAAAACGGCTTTAATGACGGAGGATCCAAACATTCGGCAGAGCACGCCTGCTACCCACGTAAAGCTTCAATGACGACGGTAGAGAGGGGGTCTGCCTTGTGCAACCCCGGACCATCCCACTGACATTCCTACACAGACTCATCTCTGAATGAGTCAGGACACACACAGGCACCGGACGTTTTCTTTTCGGTTCACACGTTTCCTTTGTGTTTCCTACCAAAGCCTGGGTTCTTCCTGCGCAGACGACACCTGCTCCAACACTTCCCTCCTGATATAAATCGGTCGTTTGGGGACACAAACCGAGCCAAGAGAGCAACCTGGGCTTTCCTCCGGCTCTCCCCGCTGCTGGAGCGGAGCCCTGGATGACTAGTTTGTTGTACGTCAGCGGGTCAAAGAAGGCGATCAACCTGCCCGTTATGTGAACTGGATGCAATTAAAGACCTAATGGGGCGGGGGGTGGGGGCATTCCTCTAAATGAGACTTGTGCAATAACCCTAGTGTTGCTAGTATCCTGGCAGGGAGAAACAAGCAGCCAGAGGATATGAGTTTGACTGTCGCAGTGAAGTCCCCCCGAGGCAACACATGCTCCAGAGGTTCCCTGGAAGTGAGGCAACAAGACGTCTAACTTGAAAACAATGCATACCAGACTTGATGAGCCGGGGCCATTTTTTTTTTTTACGGCTCTGAATAAACTACAACCAAGAAGAGGAAAACAAACCTGTTTGCTCTGCTCTGCTTCCCGGGCTAATATTAAACGGAGGGGAGATTTTTCACATTCCTGAGTCCCGAAATCTAACTTCCAGCTCAAACTAACAAACTAGAGTTAGCGGCGCTAAAAAAAAAAAATGATACGAGGTTAACATTTCCATTCTTTTTAAGCTCTGACATCCACTCCCGCGTGGGAGGTAATAACACATCTGTAACAACTTCAAAGTTTCTCTTTTACTGTATAATGAAGACGGATCACGAGGTTGTGACATATCCTCTCCTTATAGAGGACACTGAGTTGTTTTATGGATAAATTTCCCACCAGAAGAGTGAAGGCTAGAGCAAAGGCAAATATTTAGAGCCAGCTAGCCTACTTTGCTGCAAACATTTCTGCTCCGTGTCTGAACATCGAAAGGTAACATTCCAAAAGAGTGGACAAGAAAATACCCAACCAGCATAACGAGGAAGTTTAGGTTTTTTTTTTGTTCCGTTACAACGTCTTTTAATGTCCAAGTTAGGAAAAAATAAATCTTAAAGGCACCGTCCATTTCTATATTTTCAAATTCACGTTGACAATGAAAACACTCCTGGGGAAGGAATTGTGGATTTACACAGCAGGATTTCACAAAACAAAGTTTCTTTCTTTTTTTTTTTTTTTTTTTTACTAATTCTACCGTGTTTGCACTGTATTTGGGCGGATTACGTCAACAGAGGGAAAAGGGTCTGAGGTGAAGCCCAGTCAGTGTTAGTGATCA
Organism: Fundulus heteroclitus; assembly: GCF_011125445.2. Classification (NCBI taxonomy): domain Eukaryota; kingdom Metazoa; phylum Chordata; class Actinopteri; order Cyprinodontiformes; family Fundulidae; genus Fundulus; species Fundulus heteroclitus. Next base: position 24,257,239 of record NC_046379.1, read on the forward strand.
GTGGGTTTTGACACATTTTCAGGCAGATTCCATTTGTTTGCATCAGGTAGCCTCACTGCGTCACAGCATGCAGTCTCAGCACACACTCCTACTTTTCTTTCTGTGCTTTTTTCCTTTCCTTTGGTGCTGAATGCAAAAACCAATAATTATAATAATAATAAAAGACAAATGAGAGAAAATTTGCCTTACGTGACGTCACCAGAGGTGCGCGCGCTGATGCTTCTTTTTAGAGGGGTGGGTTTTCATATATTTGGATAGAAATGGCAAAACAAACATACAAGGAGGAAAAAGCTGCCCGCCTTGGCATATTTTATAAGCTTCTGTGTGAGTGAAGTGAGCATGGGTAATGTTTCGGGAGAGTCTGTTTAGTAACTTTAACCATAAAGACAGAGGATGGCTGAATAAAAAAAAAGAGAGAGAGAGAGAGAGACTGCTGCTGGTTACTGTCGCGGCAGTAAAAGTCCCCCAGTCTGAAGTCATAAACGCTGGAAAGAAGAGAAACAGAACTCACCTTTGCACGGCAAAAAAAACAAGTTATTCCACACAAAACAATATATCCAAAGGCGTCTCGCTCTGTTTTTTTCAGCGAAAGAAAAATGAAATTCCACAGTTTGGGAAAGTCTTGCACTAGTTTGGGAATCGCGTCGTGGCTCCTCCGCCTCCGCTGTAGCCGCTGTGTCCCAGTCAGCAGCCCTGCATAGGGATACATGTGCGGCGAGAGGGAGAGGGGAAAGGCGGGGGAGGCGAGGGGAGGTGGGAGGCTCTCTGTTGGTTTTCACTGCTATTAAAATGACAATTTATATCAGCTTAAACACAATCTTTATATAAACTGTCTTTAGTAATACAATAAGACTCAAAGTTATATTCCTAACGTGGAATATTGGATCTGTTTAGGCGGGACTCCCCCCTATGAGAGCATCCCTACTTGGTATCTCCCACGGCTGCCTCTCATTCCGTTCCTCCCAACCGAACCGTGCAGCAGGACAACAGAGCCCTGCCGCAGTAAATTTGGAAGTGCTGGCTGGAAGCAGCGATGACTGCTGCCTGCATGTATTAAAAGAGCAATAAGAAAAGTTTAGAAAAGCAGGACACTTTATTTTTACCCCACAAGCTGGTTGTCTCTCCAGCGACATGTAGTAACAGCGTGATAAATCTTCAGACAAGGAGAACGGGATGGGACAACGCTCAGCCAAAGCATAATGCAGTTGTAAAACGTAAGCGACTTTAATCTTGGCTGTAAATTATATTTTTTATAACATTCTAAAAAAGAAACGTTCAATTAACATAACAGTTATATGTGATGGAGCCCATCTACCTCCCAGCATAGAATAATGATAATGATTTTTTAATGATTTGAAAGATTAGGGGATAATTTAGTCCAATCCATCGTGCTTTTCACACTTGTCACAATATATAGTCGGTCTAATGTCAGGAAAGCATTGCCGTTTTAAAACTGTGCTATAAAGAGTCTCTAACATTAAATTAGAGATGGACAAATTAATTACAAACTCCCTAAAAACCTCCAGGCCCGCTGTAAGTCAAAATGCCATTCCACCCAAATCAAAGGCCTTGCTATGTATATCTATATCCTGCAACCCCATGCATGATATACTCCCACTTGCCCTAAAGAAATATATAACTTATTAGACATTGGTAACAAAATATCACACTAGTCTGCTTTCCTCGTCTCAATCTAAAATAACTTATTTTCGCAAAAACATTGGAAACACTGGCTAGTGGGGTATGATAAATGAGAGGTCTGGCCAATGATAGTATGTGATATTCAGTCCAGTCTGCAAAACTAAAATTGCCCTTTTATTTTAGCGCTCAATCCTAGGTTTGTCAGAGATTATAACTGAACAAACAGAATCACAACAATGAAAGAAGAGAGCAGAAATGTCAGTGAGAAAGATATATTTAAAGCAGGGATAGGTTAAAACAAACAATGAGCAAGCTTTGGACAACAAGGAGAGCTATTCAGTCCATCGTCTGAAAATTAAAAGAACATGACACGACTGGGAAAGGAGTGCATTAATCAGAGAACCAGCACAAAAGGCCCATGGGAACTCAGGAGAATCTGCAGAGATTAGATACAGCTCGAGGTAGAGAGTCGTTCAATGGGATAACCTTGATTCAACACCCAACAAATGTGATGTTTATGGAAGAGTGGCATGAAGGAAGCCATAAAAAGTCTGTTTGCAGTTTGTCACAAAACACAGGAAATACTAACAATGTTTGGAAGAAGGTGCTTCCTGAAGTCAAGACTTTCTCGCCTTTGTGGAGCTACGTGTGGCATAAAAACTAACTCTCCACATGACAATAAACACACAGGGAAGTTGGTCAGAGGGAGGCAGAGGTTTCTCTTCCAGCAGGACAGTGACCCTAAACATGCAGTCCAAGCTCCAATAAAATGGCTTAATTCAGATTCATGTGTTGCAACAGGCTATTCAGAGTCTGAATGGTCAAAAATATGCAAAACTGGTAGAGACATACAGCACCTCAAAAGAAAAGCAAGAAAAAAAAGGTGGTTCTACAAAGTATTGACTCAAGGGGCATTCAAAACGAAAGCGCGCCATGTTTTTTTCTTCTTCTATTTTTTTAAAGTTGTGACAACCATATATCGTTTTTATTCCGCTTCATGGGGCACATGGTTTAGGTCTGTCACTTTGACATAAAATACTGGTGAGTATTGAAGGATTTGCAGTTGCAACGAGGCAAAAATTTGGAAAAGCTCAGTGCTTTTACAAAAAAAGGGCCATCCTCCGTTCACCCACATGATGTCAGACAGAGGGGAGAGCAGTGACACCGTGACCCGTAATTAGTGCTCAGGGGGGGGCCAGCTTCTGTTCCAGCTGCTTGTCAGAGAGAGAAATGAGCCTTCACATGAAAAGCGACAAGGAAGTGTGGCTGGTCAGGCTAACCTGCCCCCCCCCCCCCCCCCCCCCCCCCCCCCCGCTAGACAGCACATAGCTTTGAAGTGACATCAGAAAAAAGCACCTGTGGACAACAAAGCTACCAAGAGACTATGATCTTCAAAAAAAAAAAAAAAAAAGAGAGAGAAGGAGAGAAAAAAAAATCACAAATCCCTGGCTCAGACACTTAACGGATCAGGTTACAGTAATATTCAAGGCTGAATGTCTGGATGAGACATGTGATATTATGTGTGACGCTTCAGCAAGGATTTTCAGCAATCAATGTTTTGGCTCGCTCTACTTTAAGGATGCATAACCACTGGGGCAAAGAGCCCCCCCAAATGTGACACACCTGATCTATTCCACAGCCTATTCGCCCTACCAGTTTCCTAAACTGGCTCCCCCAAAAGCCTTTGTCTGCAAACGTTCCTGTCTTGATTTGATTAGCTAGCGCTGGCCAGGCTCCAAGTGCAGCGGGGAGCAGGTCAGGCTAATTGAAACAACTCCCTCTGCGTTCCCCTCTCCCCAGGGGAAGATGAGTGGCTCCCCCAGCAGACTTCAGTCATCAGAGGGAGTCCTCGCCATCTGTCCTTTACTTGATTTAATACGACACATGCAGCTACATACCAAGGATAATGAGGGAAGCAAAGACTTTAATGCTTTGCCACTTCAAACCTCGTAAAAGCTGAGAGCGCTCAGTTTTCAAAGCCCTTTTTCGATGGAACCATATGTCGCAAAAGTGAGTACACCCCTCATATTTATGTAAATATTTGTATTATTTCTTTTCGTGGGCTGACACTAAAGATGTGACACAAGGTAAAGTAGTCAGCGTTAGCTTGTACAACAGAGTAAAATTGCTGACCCCGCCAAATGACTCAACAAACAGCCATTAATGTCTAAACCGCATGGCAGCAAAAGTGAGTGCACCCCAAAGGGAAAATGTCCAAATTGTGCCCGGTTAGCCATTTTGTCATGGCTGTGTCATGTGCCTCATCAGTGTTATACGTCTCAGGTGTGAATGGAAAGCAGGTGTGTCAAATTTGGTGTCATCACTCTTACTCTCGCTCATACTGGTCACCAGACGTTCAACATGGCTGTGGACCCAATAGGACGCCTTTTCTAAAGATGATGCACAAGAAGGCTCGCAAACACTTTCAGAAGAGAAGTAGACGGAGGACAAGGATTGACGGAACCATGTCCTGTGGTCTGAAGAAACTTAGATAAACTCAATTTGGGTCAGATGGTGTCATGCTTGGGTGGTGGTAACCAGGTGAGGAGGACAAAGAAGAGTCTGTTTTACCTACGGTTACGCATGGTGGTGGTCAGTGTCTGGGTGAGACGCAGTTCACTGAGGAAACCATGAATGCCAACGTGTACTGTGACACAGTGAAGCAGAGCAAGATCCACTCCCTCTGGGAACCGGTTCCAATATGATACCGACCCCAAACAATCCTACCCCCAAGACAACCACTGCCTTGGTAAAGAAACTGAGAGTAAGGGTGTTGGACTGAACAGGTGTATCTCTAGACCTTAACTCTATTGAGCACCTGGGCATAAAATATCGACACATAGGGCACAGTTTCACTTTTGTTGTCTGCAGTTTACACATTAATGGCTGAATGTTGAGGTTTTTTTTTTGAGGGGTTAGCAAATTTACACCGTTATACAAGCTGTACACTGACTACAAAGTATCAAAGGGTGGTTTCTTCAGTGTTGTCCCATAAAAAGATATTTGTCCCATAAAAAGATATAATAAAAATATTCACAAAAATGTAAGGGGTGTACTCACTTTTGTGAGATACTGTATTCATGTCCCTTGGGCCTTTACACAAATACAACCACAAATTTCTGTGTATTTGATTTGGGTTTTACCTGACGGACCAACCCAAAGTAGCACTTAATTGTGAAGTGAAAGGAGACATAGTTTCAAACCTTTTTTTTTTTTTTTTACAAACATAGCACGAAAGTGTGGCTGAACAGTATCCCAAGCTTTGAACATCTCACAGAGAACCGTTCCAACCACCATCCAAAAAAGATGAAAACTGGGCAAGGACATCATTCATTGGAGAAACCACCATGTGGCCCATGGCATTCTGGATGAAATGAAGAAATCCAGAGCTCAGGTGGGAGAATCTGCTGACAGGGACGCAAAAAGTCTGGCCTCTATGGTAGCGTGACAAGAGGATGCCATTGTTGAACAAAAGGCCACAATGAGTCGTATTTATGGTTTGCTACAAGCCAGTGGATGCAGATAACCTGCGGAAGGTCTTTCATATAACATTCCAATAAAATATATTTATGTTTTTGGTTGTAATGTGACAATATGTGGAAAAGTTCAAGGAGTATGTATCCTGGCATGTGTATATATATATATATATATATATATATATATATATATATATATATATATATATATATATATATATATAAAAGAATGATTGGATGGTGACCGTGCCAAAGTCTTGATTAAGGATGGGACTTTTACAATGCCATTGTAACAAATGTGTATGATTTGTATTTCTTTCATGACTCCCCCTGGATAGAGCTCCATTCATCTTTCCATGAAATTTCGCCAGCTTCTCTGTGGCGCCTGAAGAAAACCATCCCCACAACACGATACTGCTACTGCTTTGTTGTTTTGATGGCAACATATTCATGTGTTGATGTGCAGTGTTAGCATTTTGCATGCAAAAAGTTACATTTTGATCTCATCTGACGAGATGACCTTCTAGTTTCCCCCTCCATGGGAAACTGGAAACCCGATCTCTCGTTGCATCTTGGTATGTTAGAGTAAATTATGCCAAATACTAATGGAAACCAAACATTTCAGGTTAAAAAAAAAAAGAAAATCCATAACATACAGTCAGCTGTGTTGCTGTTATATGGCAAAGTGTGAAAAAGATCCAGGGATGTTTATACTTTTGCAAGGCCCTGTACTGTAAACACCAAAATGGGGCTTTTTTTTTTTGGTCAAATTTGTATACTACTATCTAAAAGGTACGTAAACGTACACACCTGACATTTTAAAATCATATTGAAGGACATATTGTAGCTCTAAGACCCACAGACAGCATCGCCGATCATGTTTATTTTATGCATGAATGTGTTCTCAAACAAAAAGGCAGATGGCTGGCCGGTTGCATGAGATCATTGAGTCAGTTTTGTCTGCCCTCAGGGAAATATCAGGGAAGTGGAGGCCGGCTATCTGCTCAGAGTCTGTTATGGGGAACAAGAGATGAAAGGTGCACTCTGATGTACCATCATTTTAAAAAGGAGCGATATGGAAACATCACTGGAAGTTTTAAGAATGAACGTCCTGTAGTAGTAGGAAGGAAATAGGAGTGGCTGTAAATCTGAAGCCGTCGTAAACTCAGCCAAAGCAGTACCGTGGGAGCATGATGAGTTTTCTGCATGCAGAAACACGAAGACATTGATTTAAATCATCTTGCCCTCCATCTCCCCCTTTAGTTGCTGTCTGGCAATCCATTAAGTCCTGCGTGGCTCCAGAAATGTCTTTGTCAGCAGAAATAATCGAGCGCTGATCACCCAGATTACTATACCGTCCAATCACTGCACGCCCAAAAACTGTTGTGCTGCAGCTTGGGATCAACTTTTCCCATCTTTTTGTTGGAAAACATGTGATGTGACAGGCGCCCTCTGAGACAGCCGTAGCTGTCCTGCGGAAACAAAAGAGTCATCCATTTGCGGCTAAACAATTCAAGCCCTCTGCGCAGTCAATACCTTGCCTCTCGACGCACTTCGCACTGGAGATGACGCAGCGCTGGGAGCGGGATGAGAAAGAGAGCGAGAACAATGCAAACAGAGAGAAAGAGAGAGCGAGAGAGCAAGTGATGTAGGAGTGAAGTCACCAGATGGTACAGTGAAAATAATACACAATGGTAACAATGAACTGGCTTCATTCAGTGTGCTTCTGAGCCTCTACTGCACCATGACATGCAGCTCTAGAATCAACGGGGCAGGAAAGCCATTTTTTAATAATTCGTTAAGCAAGTTCTGAAAGGAAGGAGTGTTTCATCCACTCTACGAATGGATGTTAGCGCAGGACATATTTAGTCCCTGCCTTACAAGTTAGTGTCATACCAAAAGTATTCACACCTGGAAAATGTTTTTGTAGCCTATTGTGTTAAAAAAACAAAAACAAAAACAAAAAAAACCATTCATTTTCATTCAGATTTTGATGTGATAGAACAACACAATTGGGCAGATAAATGTGAAATAGAAGGGAAAATGTGCAGGATTTTGCAAATGTTTTCCAAAATGTAGTACATTATAGAACCAATACTAGCATTTTATATAATGGAGTCTTCATATTCGAGTCTGGCTACAAATCCTCAGTTGGGCTTAGGGCTGGACTTTGACTGGGCCATTCAAATACATATCCTTTATAGAAACCATTCCTCTTTAGCTTTGTCTGTATGTTCAGAGTTGCTATTCAGCTTTTGGAAGGTGAACCTCCACCCCAATCTCATGTCTTTTGCATCCTTTGACACATTTATTTCCACAATTGTTCCCTGTCCCTGCTGAAATAACACAATGACCCTGATGAAGACCACAAGCCGAAACGCCTTGATCTGTCAATAAAGTTGGTTCCAAATATTTCAAGTGTTACTGAAGTTTTTGCCTCATCACATCTTTGGCTCTCTTCATGTACCTTGGATGTTGTTGAAGCTGTTCCAGAAACATTTGAAATAAAACATTCTCTCAGAATAATGCTTTCACCACCATGTTTTTTTAATGGTATGGTATGTTCACACAGATGTGCAGTGTTGATATTGTTCCACATAGCAGTTTGCATGTGGGTCCAAAATGTTCTGACTAGATCTCTTCCAACCAAGGTCCTCTTCTTCAACATGATTGCCTTGTTCGCTTTCAAACTAATTTATTATAGGTTCCTTTCAACAACAGCTATTTTCTCCCATGAATGCTAGTTTTGTGGAGTACAAAACTAGTAGTTCTTCTGCCAATGGGTTCTCCAATCTGAGCTATGGATCCCCAAAGCTATGGAGATACCATGGGCCTCTTTGCTTCTCTCAATTAAAGCCTGGCCTGTCAGTTCAGGAGGACAACCACGTTTTGCTACATCCGTGCCATGTACTTTCAATCTTAAGATTACATTAGCTCTCATGTCTTTATGATGCTTTTTGTTCACTAATGTCTTGTATAAACATCCAAGGCCTTCGCAGAGCTGGATTTATACACAGATAAAATTGCATGCAGGTAATTAAGTGACATCTGACAGCAGGTGGTTTTACTGATGTTACCCAGTTGTATCAAAGTGGAAATGGCCAAATAGAAATGCAAACCCCAATTTTGAGGTGTTTATTTGTCAAAGCTTTTTTGAAACTCAGCACTTTGCATCCATCAATCATGTGAAATCCTAACAAAATACACAAAGGTTTGTGGTTGTAATATCATAGGATCTGAAGAAGCTCAAGAGGTGTGGATTTGCAAGACACTGTATGAGTATTGTGGACAAATGTTGACAAAAGACATGATATTCATAACTATTCATCACAGGGATTGAATGTAACTCTGTATGCTATTAAATTAATTTTCTCTTTGCCCATTTAGAACATCTCCAACCAAATGAGGTGAAACATTGTATTTGATGGCTTGGGGAAATGGTCCATGGACTTCCTTATCACACTTGTGAACAATTATTGATTTATTGATTGTTTGATTATTTTATCCTCCTTGGTTTTAGCACCAATGTGATTTGATAGTGGTCAGTCTTTGTGCTTTCATATATGACTCTCTGCTTGTTTGTCACATTAATGCTTGTTTCAGTAGAGAAATGATTGTATGGATGTCAGTTTGAGTCCCCCCCCCCCCCCCCCCCAAGAAAGTATTCAATGTGGAAATAAAAATAGCAGCCAGCAGAACTGGGACAGCACATGTACTATAAATAACTGCTGTATATGAATATAGTGCGCACCCTGAAAGTCAAGGTTGAAGTGTGTCAGCGACAAGCTCCTGAGCAAGCAGTTGGCTTATGGCTGGTGTTGTGCAGGCAAACATTACAGGGCACCTTGACAGATCACACACACCCCCCCCCCCCCATCCCATCCCAATCCACCCAACCCCCGCCCACCACCAATTTCAAGTCCATCAGCGGCTGTTACCGAGCCCTGAAAAGACTTTATTGTTACGTCCTAAACCAGAGAGCACATCCGCACTCCATTAACATGAATGAAGATGTTTACCCTCTGGTGAAGTGTCCACAGCACTTCTCACTCGGCAGCTTATTGTCCGCCTCACCACAGGTCACCGGTTTTCCCTCTGCCATCAATCACGTGAGCTGACTTTGTCCAACGATGAGAACGAATGTTGCTGGGACTTGCACTGATCCTTCCACGCCGTAAAGGTCACAGTGCTGCAGGGCATGAAAAAGCAGGAGCAACAAACAAATCCCCCCCACCACCACCTTTTCTTTTTCAGCTTCACCCCAACCCCCGCTGCATGGAATGCGTTTAGCTCTCAGCCCCACTGGAATCCGCTCACAAACGTTTCTGCGTCGTGCCAAAAGGAAAATGTCCTGCAGGTGAACGCTGTTAATCGCCAATGCCTGTGAGCTAACACGGGTTGTGGTTACATTGTAGAGCTACCTGTATGACCCAATGCAATACTGTGTGTCATGTTGAATGCAGAGCATGGATTCCAACAAGAAGCTCATATATTCTCTGACATGGCATGTCTTGACATGAAGTGTCATTTTCTTCAATCAAGGCTGAGGGCTTAAAAAAACCCCGCTGAATTCCTGTTTATGATGTACAGATCCTACTGTTCCCGACAGATCTCTGCATAGATTCATCAAGAAGTCTTGAACATTTCTATCTCTTTCTTTTTTTAAGGGAGCCTGATAATACAATTTTTTTAAAATATTTTTGTAAACAAGAATCAGGGACATGCATCTGAATTTTGATTTTCTCTAATCTCTACAGTGTCAAAATGATATGGACTGTGATAAGTACACATCAAACAACCCCCCTCCACTAAAGTTTGTATAGTTCCCTTAGCAACTTGCTTTATATATATATATATATATATATATATATATATATATATATATATATATATATATTCAAAATAGTAGAACCATCAGCTATCAGACAGATAGATCCTACTGAATCCAACCAGTTGGACATTTTATGTTTTAACATTCAGTCAAGACAGAAGTTATCATCTTTGTGAAACTCCATAGTCAGACACTTCATCTGAATGACACTAAACTGCCCTCTAATAATAAAATGAAGAAGCTTTATCTCAGACCAGGACATGTCAATTAAATCCCACATTAAGACACATTTCAAAGATTGCCTTCTTTCACCCCCAGAATATTGGCAATCAAGTTGACAAAATGCAGGTAAAACCTCTAACTGCAATCAGTTTCCCCAGAGTCTGGCATCTTCATCAAATGCAATAAAATCTGTAGTACCTAATGCTCTTGTTTAAAATGAGTAATACCCAGAGTAGTGGATTTCTGGTCTCTCTTTATGTTTGTATGAAATGCATCTTGCTTGCCTTTGTTACTCTAAAAAATACACCTGAATCTTAAATGCAAAGATTGAAAAGTATTTGTAGCTCCCATGCTATTAAAGCAAAAGTAGCTTCTAATGGTGTCTTGCAACCATATTCACTCCCCTGAAACGTTCTTTCATATCGTCACAGTCATTCACAAACTCCAGTGCATTTCAATGAGAATTTCTCTGATAGATCAACACAAAGGGTTGCATTTCCTTCGTTTTCACAAACCAAAATTTGAAATGTGTGGAGTGCATTTGTTTTCAAGCACCCTCTAAATAAATTCAATTGCAACCACTTTACTTCAGAGGTCACCTTGTAAACAGAGTTCTCCCATGTATAATTGAATCCAGCTGTTCTGTGAAGGCCCCAAAGATTTGTCAGAGAACATTACTAAACACACAGAGGTGTCACAAAGACCAAAGGACACAGCTGGCAGGCCAGAGATAAAAGTGTGGAGAAATTTAAAGCAGAGTTAGATTATGCAACAAAATCCTAAGCCTTGAAGATGTGCTAGAGCTCCAATCAAGCAATCGCCCAATAACTGAAAGAGTATTGCATGCCTGCAAACTTACAAAGACATGACCGTGAACCTAAACTCACAAGCCAGGTAAGGAGACCGGTGCTCAGATATCAATAGATAGGACTAATTATTTGTACAGACCACAAGTCTGGCCTTTATGTAAAAGAAATACACCATTAACAATAGGAAACCATAATAAATTCTAAATGCAGTTTGCCACAACCACTACTTTGGACACAGTCAACAAGTAGGAGGATATTTTGTGGTCAGATCAAATAAAAATAAAACTTTTTGACCTATATGCTAAAACGTTTGTAAGGCAAATCAATTCTAAACATTATCTCTATAGAGTGACTCGGTGGTGGGAGTATTATGCTGTGGGGATGCGATTCACAATTCAGGATTTTATTAGTAAAGATAACGTAAAACCCATTTATTGTTTTATTTTTAACATCCTGTGCTATTTTATTTTTTTCTGGCAGAGACAGCGAGAACAATGAAAAGCCTTTCTGTCCATCTCAGGGTACAAAACGTCTCTGAGAAATCTTGTAGTCGTAATCTGTGCTGAGTCTAAATCTGAGACCTTGGCTGCGTCCAGTCAACTACAACTAATTCCCGGCAAGACAAAACAGGATCGACTTAAAACAAAAATAACTGGATGACAAACCCAACAAGGCCACTACAGGGAAAATAAAGCGCCGTGCGAAAAGGAAATGAAGAGGGAGCAAATATTTGGCTCCCCTGGAAGAGTGTTTGGGTTTCTGGGTCAAAGTCCTGAAACTAAAATTTATCTTAACTCTTTGGTGTGTTTCAATCCACTTCAATGGACAAAAACAGTAAATACATACATAAGGTCCAGGTTTGATACAACCCATTTTAATCTTATATTCTTGAAGGATTGCTGTATTTGTTTCAACCATAAAAATATATAAATTTTCTGTGTTCAGGCACTGAGGATTATAAACTGTGACAAAAAAAAAAAGAAAGTAAGCACTCCCCCATGTTTGACTGGGTGTTGTGTCTGTGCAGACAGAGATAGGGCTGCTGGCAGGAATGGAAGAGGGAATTAGGAGGATGTTGGATTAAATTCACCGGGAGGTGACGGCTGTGGGAAGTTTTTAAGGATTAGACAATAAATCACTCTGACTGCTGATAAGGCACAAATCTTAAAGTCTTAATAATAAGACCGCCAAGCTGCCGTTACGTAACAGCCCGATTTTGAGATGATTGTATGACACCTCAGAGGAAATGTAAGCTTCATACTCCCACTTAGGGGTATTTTTAGGCACTGGATTCACAACATGAACTTTGCATGCCTCCACTTACCCTTTCACTTCTCCCCGAGCCGTTTGCACAAAGAAAAGCGATGAAGTTGGGAACAAAAAGCAGACGTTAGACAGACTTTTGAGGTATGCATACTATGAATAAATCCAGCATAAAAACAACAAATTACGACTAACATTGAATATGGTGTGTGTGTGTGCGTGAATGGTTGTTTGTCCTGTCTGTCTCTGTGTTGCCCTGCGATGGACTGGTGACCTGTCCAGGATGTACCCGCCTCTCGCCCATGTGAACGCTGGACATAGGCACCAGCACCCCTCGCTACCCCATGAGGGATTAGGCGGGTCAGAAAATGGATGGATGGATGGATGGATTGAATATGTAATCATTTCTGTAAGCATACTGATATCATTTGCAGGCAACAACCCCTTGCAAATTGTATCTAATGTGAAACTTTTTATGTTTAAGACCAAACTGTTCTTGATTTAGGTCAGTTTTAGGTCAGGATTACCAAAACTGTTTCTCTTTCTCAATTTATTTAGTTGTTTTGTTTTTTACCTTCTTTCAAGTACATTTCCATAGTATTTGGTAGAGTTGGCTTTCCGACTTTCTCATTAAGGGCAAACATTTTAAGTAGAATTTTTATTTCCAGATAATGCTCTCTTCTAATGACAGAAACTGATTTAGGAAGTGTGCGAGTCCCTCCTGCAGCCAAACAGCCACACAACGTGACACTCCCACCTCCGTACGTCACAGTTTGGATGGTGTTTTCCAACTTGGATGCCTTTCCCTTTCCAAATGTAACCCTGGTCCGTATAGCCAAATACCTCAACTTTGGCTTCATCGGACCACAAGACACGTCTCCCAAAACTGATTTGTGCATTTGCAAACATTAATCGGACTTTATGTTGATCTTTGAGCAATGGCCTCCTCCTCTCTGAGCAAGCTTTCGGCTCATGTCAGTGCAGGAAGCGTTCAGCCTCCATCTTCACAAGGGTCCCACCGGGGTTGTTCTGGATGGATACACACATTTTATACCAAAGCAGGTAAAAACTTTTTCTGATATCTTCAATAATTTCCTTTGATCTTTCCAAGATGTCACACATGGAAAAAGTGTGAGCTAAGTCTTCAAACCCATCTGTAGGTGGGCCTCTGGGTCACTTAAATGTTGTGAATTAACCTGTGAAAGCCTACAAAGCCTCACATCATCATCTAGACTACAAACTAGCCACAGTACTCGCATTTGTATATTTTAAAGATACTCTGTTACAGTTTCTTTTTTTCTACCAATTTTCCTTATTTTCCCCCCCCCTCCATAAACTATTTAAAAACGACAAAGGCCTCTTTATGAAATCATCTTTAGCTGACTCCGTCAACCCAACATCAGTCTTTTTCAGAGTCTCAAAAATAAATTCAATATGGTGTCGCTTACCTGTATATCCAGCGGCTCACAGCAATAACTTTCACTGGCGTCACCAGATGATGTCACATGCTCACAGCAACTGCTTAGCGAATGGGAGACTCATTTTTGTGATGGTTGACCCCCCCCTCCTCCCATCCCCTTGCAACGTGTACGTTGCAGGACATTTCTGCCTTGCTGTTAAAAGACAGGCTGGTTTTGCAATGTGTTGCCAGGTCCGTTTTTGACGTCATCCTCAGCATCATACGTAATACAATGTTTTTCCCCGCTTAGGATTAAAAAGAAAAGTTGAAAGGGGTGAAGCAGTTTGAATGGATGTATCACAACTAGAATGTTTGAAGTAAAAAAAGCATCAAAGAAAGTAAAAGGTTTTAAGTTAGAAATGCTGGACACTGTGGAGACAGACGAAGCAGTGAATCTTCTTGTTCTAAACCTTTTAAAGGAATCTGTAGGAATCAGAGGATGTTTGGGCAACCCAGATATGTTGTACCTGGACCATGACCCATTATGGAATGCATAATGTTGTAAGGATCAGAAAATATGTCTGCGCTGGTTGTTATGTTAGTCACACTAGTTCCCTCGCTCTTTCTGAACCGAAGTGCGTGCGCTCTTTGCAGACGCAGACTCAACGCTTTGGGGGACGTGAGCTGAAAGGTCAGGCTCCTTTAGCTTCTGAAGGACACAATGGATGAAGGGACTGTCCTGTTCTTTCAGCTCTCTAAAGTGCAGAGCATCATGAAAAGCAAAAGAAAAGCCCAGAGTTTGCATCTGATGAATCCTTTTAAATATGCTCCACGTTGCCAAAAGCAAAGCTAAAAATAGAGGCCAAGAGGTGGTTTAAAAGCCCTTTTGTGGGCCTCCTGTAATGTCAATGTTAAAGGTTCACCAGCCAATACTCCATTTTTTCTAAGTTACTATTTTCTACCTATTACTGTTATATTGTGGATGTACAATTAAACAGCATCAGTGCTCGCTTTTTACTTAAATACAGTTATGTCCATGCTTTACAGATCCTTACCATCAGTATTAGATTCTGCATTTGAACAGCTCTTTTTCCATAGTGAGAGGAAAGTACAGTGTACATCACATTAAATTTCATTTATTTGTAAACACAGGAATGAGGTTTCCAAGTTTGAATTTATTGGGTATTGTCTCTAATTCACACAGGGTCAAAACTATACATTATTTTCTATGCAGGTTATCTTCTACGTAATTCATATTGTCCAATCAGAGCACACTAAAGCCACTCCAAGGAAGTGGCCCCTCATCCAGGCTCTTCTAGGCCGGTCGAAACACAAGCTGTGCAGGGTAAAACTGAACGGGGTGGGGCAGTGTGTCTGAGAGCAAACAGTGTGATCAAATGTGCGTGTTAATATACACAACAACAGGAAATTTTTGCTTATCCACCCGTAGCTTCGGCATTCTTCAGCTTGGATTACAAAAAAATATTGGTAAGCAGAAGTCCATGACCTTGTTTAGCAGCTCCACAGCAACTACTGTGACGTAATTGTGGATAAAACGTAACAGACAATAGAGAAATCTTAACAACATGAAAAATATGACCCAAACATAATTTAAAGATATCTGCACAGTACCCGGACAGACTAAATTAACCTTTTCTGCATTCCTAGAGACTCTAAGTACATGGCAAAAATGTATTTAAGGGCTGAAAATTTGAATTTTGCAAATATGTCCCCTTAAAGCAGAGAGATCAACTCAGAAAAATACTACAAGTTGATGCCAGCAAAAAAGCACATGATCGAGGTGTGTTTTGCTATCGGACATTTAACCTCATAATGGCAGGACTGTTGGCATATTTTAGAGCCTGAATGTATGATTTTAAACATTTCGGAATGAGAGGAATTCACAATGAATCCAATTTTTTTCTCTTGTTTTAAAAACTGATTGATGTTGCAGTGTATGTTGTCCACTCGGGAAACATTATAGTTCAAATTAAATTAATTTAATTCACGACCAAGGTGAATGCATGTAAACCTATTACCAGAATTTTATGTTGCTAAATCAGGGTTATACAATTCTTTACTTTCTCCCATGCTCAGTGTCAAGTTTTTAAAAAAATGAGGCCCTATTTTATAGACTTAGCTAAAGGACAAATTGCTTTGGGTTCATTTTTATGGGTATCTGACCAAAATTACCGACTGCTGTTTTAGAAACAGTGGCAGTTTTTGATCTGGGCCATATGGCTTCCTGCCCAGGTCCACATGCTATATAGCACAAGGTGAGAAAAAAGTTATCTGTCACTTGCATCCAAAACACATTTTTTTTTCCTAATTTGTATTTTACTGTCTTTGTCACAGCTTAAATCTTACAAGTTACACATATACACTGTCATCTGATAAACTTTAGTCCAGGTTGACTGCCCTTTAAAGCAGATTCATAAGATTAATAACAGTTTGGTTAGGAAACAAAGACTATTAATACAATACAAACCGAAACATACGTTTAAAATAAAAAATAAATCACACAACATTTAATACACCCTGGTCCATGCCCTGTCCATTGTTACCCCTTGCGTAGGGTAAGCAATACAAAGGAATGCAGCTGCAGTGGCTACTAAACTTTGTAAATGGTCAGCAGATTCTGATTCAGTTAAGTTAAACCAATATTTCGCTGCACTGTCTGCTAGTCTGCCTTTAATTGAATATCTGAAACACTTACACCTGAACTGGATAATTTATACAGAACAATGTATATTGATATTACCTAAAATACAGGCTAAGACAGATAGAGCCTGATTCTGTTCTATAGTTTTCTGAATTCCTTCAAGCTCGCAGAAGGAGGGGCTCATCCAGGGCCCTTTAGATTTTTTTTGTTAGATTAGATTCAACTTTATTGTCATTACACAGGTACAGGTACAAGGCAACAAAATGCAGTTTAGGTCTAACCAGAAGTGCAATAGCAGCATGTGCAGGATAAACAATGGTTCCATAAGTACAGGACATGGTTTTTTACTGAATAAATATAGAGATGAATACTAATATAAACAGAATTTTACTGATAGATTTGTCCTATGAGTATAATATATAGATAACTAGTATTGTGAACTAAATTTACAGCTGGATATGTACCGAATATAATATACAGGTGGATATTACTATGAATGGAGTTTTACAGATATGTACAATAGCATAATATACAGATGATTGTTATTATAACAATAATAACAGTCTGACACTTTGCTTGTGTCAGACTGTTTAGAAACCATGTGGGACATCCTACTGATTTTCGCGCCTGAGTCATATAATCACATTTTGGCTTGTTAGGGTCAGTCATCACAGGGAGCCATGACACGGACAGAGAAGAGGGGAACGTGAGTGAGAGGCACAGCTGGTAGCGTTGACACTGATGGTCCCCGAGCTGTCTGTAAATTACATCACCGTCCGATTACATCATCTCCCACCGGGCCTGGTGACACACGTGAGGGTCCGCTCGTGATCGGGCCAGCGAAGTGGCCGCACCACTACCTCACAACACAATGAGGTGAACTGTGGCGCCATCGTGACAAAGTGAAGATGTCAACCTCATCTGCTTTGGCTCAGCTTTTTTTGTTGCCGCTTCTCTGTTGCTGCGTATCTATCAGGTTCAGCAACGTGCAAGCAGAGTTCAGTGAAAGTTAACAGGGCCCGGTTGGTTTGTGGTCTTCTGTCCCGCCCTGGAAGCACACTGTGCTCCTGTGATTTACTCCACCAGTAAAACACGCATGGCCACGGAGCCAGTCGGCTTTGATCCGGTGTCCCACAATGTCCTAATGTTCACTTGTTGCTGCTCTCAACACACTCAATCAGCGTTTTTATCGCTACTCTTTTTTTTTCTTTTTCATTGTAAATGTAAAATGTTTGTTGGTGTTTTTCCTACATAGATGTTTTACACGTTTCTGAAAATCCCCCTATTCACTTGGACACTTCATACATTTTTAAATTTTGCTATTTTAATAACTAATAACTGTACAATGTGTTTTTTTTTTCCTATGTTGTAAATTCGCCCTTATTGCACAGTTATCTATTGGTATTTCTTGTTTTTAATCTTGTTATCTATCTTGTTATCTATGTGCTTCTATTTATGTTTCACTTTGCTGCAGGGACTCGAGAATTTCCCCACTGAGGAACAATAAAGGTTATTTCTATTCTAGTCTTCTTAAAGCGCGTGGGTTCAACCCCTTCTTATAATGCAGCCGGAACCAACAGATTAAAAATGAGCCTTCGAACATTATCAGTGAAAATAAATATTCATTAATGTAGCTTGATGTTGCTGTAGAGGACTATTCTCCTGACATTTTCCATTCATTCAGAGAGGTTTGGGCTATTGGCATGCTGTCCTTTGCTACAGCACATACACAAGGGGGTCTATAGCATTTTGTAAAAAATAGAAAAGGTTTTCTCTTTGTTTTTTCTCTTCATAGTAGCTACATCTGGCCCGGCGTTCTGTTTAGATGTGACAACGTCCTGGGGAGCAGTTCGGCTAAGCTACTGCTGTCAACAGCTTCATCTTATAGATGATCCAGCTGGCCCTGTCTCTCACAGTCTAACCCTGTTTCTCTCATAGCTACTGGCTGAGCTTTTACAGCAAATAACTAACTGAGCTCTCTTTTATCCCCCTGACCTGAAAACTGGCACAGAACTTATCTTCTTAGTTGTGTTTCTTTCCTAGACATAGCCACCTATGGAGCTAGCCGGTCATTTGCTTCTCTAATATAGAAAGTGTTCCTTAATCAGTGGTTCTGTGCTCTTTGTGTCATTGCTCTGTCTTCTCAACACCCAGTGGGTCGTGGCAGACTGAGCCTGATTCTACTGGAAAATGTTCTTCCTGTTAAAGGGGAGTTTTCCTCTCCACTGTCCCTACATGCATGCTCGGTATGAGAGATTGCTGCAAGTCAATGACTCAATGCAATCCGCTGGGTTTTCTTAGATAGAGAACGTGACCCGTCTGTCTGTCTGTATGATTCGATTTGATTGAATTGACTTTGT
The DNA here is from genome assembly GCF_011125445.2 of Fundulus heteroclitus. NCBI lineage: Eukaryota > Metazoa > Chordata > Actinopteri > Cyprinodontiformes > Fundulidae > Fundulus > Fundulus heteroclitus. The sequence goes on from NC_046379.1 coordinate 24,275,902, forward strand.
AAAATGTCTTGAGATGACATGTTGTGAATTGATTTTATCCAGAGTATATAAATAAAATTGCAAAAATAGTGGAAAACCAAACAGAAAGCCCCGTTAAACTCGGACTCCAAATCTTCTTGGCAACCCAAACCCCAATATTGTGTCTGAACAAAACATATTGGTAGCTGCAATAATAAATAATATATCTATACTTTTGGCCATATATGTCTAATTAAACATTTCACATGTGTAAATAGAGGATGTTCCAGGGGAACATGTTGCTTACATGTAAAGACCCATTGACTTTGCTAACAGGTAATTAGCCTGATCATTATGAGCTAATGGGCAAATATGGCTGGTTTTCCAGCTTGCAACCTGAAGATGGTTGAGTTCATTCCCAGAGAACCATGGTCCTATAACATTTCACATATTGGAGCATACAGAGAGAGGGAACTTTGAGCAATCTCTCTGGATCTTCTCTTGTGCGCTCTTCTCTTTTAGTAACTGATTTTATGTCCGCTGAACCATTTTTGTACTGATTTAGCCATTTGGTTTGGGTCGTTATTCGGTTTAAAGAGTCAATCATAACCCTTTTTGTGTTTACTGGCTGTGTCCACCATTTTTTTTTTTAATCTCCTGTTAATGATAAATTATACTCTAATAAGTCTCAAAAAGACTTTTGTAGAGAAACCTTCCCACAACACCACAGATCCTCCACTATGTCTAATAGTGGGCATGAGGTACTTTTCCATATATTTGTCCTTTGTTCCATATGCTGCAGTTAAAGCCCCAAGTTTAGCACGCTCCACATGTTTTCATTCACTAGGTTAAATAGAAAGTGTGTTATCTTCCTACTCTGTCTTTTAGTTTTGATTAGAATCTGCGAGTTTGACACTGACAATGATTTGATGAGTGCCATGAACATAAAACAGTAAATCGTCATGGCTTAAATCTTTTAAAGCCACGACATGCTGTGAATATTTAGTTTTGGGTTTCAGTGTTCCAGATGTGTACAGTGATACATAAATATATCATCATGATAAGAAAAACATAGCACCATTAACTGAGATCTGAATCAAACCCCCTGTTAGAGGTAGGTTAAGTAAAGTTCTTGATTTTAAATTGACTATAATCATATACCTCTTTGTAATTTTTACATTCTTCTACACTGATGGACCCCGGCTGAGTTCAGCCTGTTGACATAATTTTTCATAGGTTTGACTGGTTTTCAGTGTCAAGTTGAGATGTTAATTGCACAGATGTAATAGTTAAAATGACCAAAAATGTTATTTCTAATCTCAGCGCACTTGTTATTATGCATTAGAAGCTGTTTTACATCTAACAAAGGGAGATGGAGGAAAATGTATATTTTCCTCACTCCAGGGGTGGGGGACAATCTGTTAATCCAAGGGATGAACGTTGCCTTCTGTAATTTCACCTGTCATTACCCTCGCTAATAGACCCTGTTTAATCTACATTTTATGACCGGGTGCCTGTGGTAGTGCCAAAACAAAAAAAAACTGCAGCAAATGTTTAGAAAAGACCGCCTCTTCCTTTAGTTAGCGTCTGTCTCTCCATGCTTGAGAGGCCGTGAAGTGCCTGATCCATTTTGTGGTTTTATCACCGGCTTTATTCTTCGTTTGCAGCTTTCGTTCTTCGTCAAACACTTTTTAGATGTTTGAATAAGGAACTAAATCCTGCTTTCACAGGAGAGCTTATCCCCGAGTTTACCTCCCTTTCTCACATCTCCCAAAAGCCCCATTTGAAGGGAAATCAGCTTCATGTCAAGTAGTGTAATCGACATTACATAAGATGTTTTGTGCTTCACGGAAATCTAAAACAGACTGGAGAAGATTATAGCCGAGGTCCCAGAAACTGATTGGCTGACTCACGAGAGGACATTTCCTGGCAGACAGTCAGCCATACTAAGCTAAAAAAGGAATTATGATTTTTGCAAATGATTATAATGAGCGCTGTGCAGGGGGGGTTGGGGGTGGGGGGGGGGGGGGGGGGGGGTGGCACAGGAACTGCTAGTTACTCAGTCTAAACAGCACCCAGAAAGTCTCCAATCAACATGTAGCTTTGTTTTTGATATATAGCAGGTCATAATGTCATTCTGCAGATTGTCTTTAAACTTTTCTGGAGCTGAAAATTCAGTTTACCTGATTGTTACATTCCTAGTGTATAGGGACTTCTAAAAATATTCATGCCCCTACCTATTTTTGCTTTTTTTTTTTTTACATTACAAACAAACCTTTTCTGATTTTTTATGTGAATATCCCTCCTATATGGTGGTGGAAGGACTGTGCTGTGGGGTGGGCTCTCCTTCAGCAGGAACAGGAGAACTGGTCAAAGCTGATGAGAAGATGGAGGTAGCAAAACACGGAGTTCAAAAAGGCTCCCCATGAAATCTGAGCAACATTCAGATGTGCAAAGCTAGCACAAACATACCCTAAAAGACCTGAAAAGTGTGGGGTTAAAGGCGTTCAAATACTTTTCACATCTCTATGTGTAATTAATTCCATTTTCCGCCCACTTATCAATTAGGCCCTACATTTTTTATTTGCCTGTCACATAAGATCCCATTAAAACACACACCACTATCGGTGAAAACTGGTGCGCAAACAAGTTCAAGGTTTACGAATCCTTTTGCAGGGTGCGTTTGCACACCTCCACATCACTTAAAACTCCTTCAATTTTAAACTCGTTTCATACTGAACGTTTCCAAACAGACCAGGCCACACAGCTGAGTAATAGTAAAGTGGGAGGGGTTTCATGTTTCAAAATAGGAAAAACACATCTGAAGGAACATTCTCTGAGCGTGATTAAACAGCGCACTGATGTTGAGTCAGCCCTGGAGGCATATCAGGTGTTTTGGAGGGGTTAGCTAATTTTTTTTTGTTGTTTATCTCAGTGACGCAGTTGTAAGTGTCCTTCCGACCGACACAAACGGGATAAGACACGAGAAGATTACAAGCTCCTATTCTGGAAGTTATGATTAAGCACTGAGGCTCACCTTGATGAAGGAGGTTACCTGTGTGGGATCTGTTTGTGCCTGCCAATGCCAGCTGACTGTAAACCACTATACAGGCCTCTCTGTGTAATGCTTGGACAGGCTCTAATTACAACCTGATTATTTGTTTTTAAAGGCTTTTCTTTTTAATAGCTTTGCCTGCTGTAGTAAATGTGCTTTACTGTGTCTAACAGGATGGCTGTGTGTGGAACACAGCGATCAACAGAGGGAATTTTGTGACGCATTAATCTCCTGCAGGTCGGCCTGTTTCTCTTTCATCCCATAAAAGGCTCATTAAGGAGAACAGTAACCCGTGGCAGCGCCACCCACTTTGTGACTGCGCCGCCGAGAAACTCTCAGTTCTCTTCTTTGTAGGAATTTCTGGTTCTAAGAAACAGCCACTCACATGAAGAAAAGCAGTTTTCGTTGAGTGCGATTCGACAAATATTATCTTTGTCTTTGTTCAATCTAAACACTCACCAGATTTGTTTCTTAAGCCACATGGGGCATGTGTATATAAGATCAAATTTCTGCATCCAGACACAAACATCTTTGCTCCACGGGTTGATGTGGCAATGATGCAAAGCTTCCCAAAAACCAAAACTTTCATGTGCTGTGCGAGTGCAGGAGTGAAAAAAAAGAGTGAAAAAAAGAGGCACATATCTCATTTTTTTTTTTTTTATCAGCCAGCAAGATTTCCTAATCAAACTGTGAGTATGCAGTTCAAACATGCAAACATCCATGGAGTTTCAGAGACTTTCATCTGATCTCCCGCAGACCAGCTTAGCTCATCTGGTACACACACAACGCCTTCTGTCTCAGCTTATATCACTGCTGAGGGTCATGATGGCGGCTAAAACGGACAGAAATGTGAAAGTTAGCCGTGTTCCTATAATGATAAACCGGAGTAAGCATTACGAAATCATTATATTGTAGTGTCATGGTTGGGTGTGACGTTTCATCGTAACTTCAAATAAAATATAAATTGCAGTTTAGTGTTTTGCTATTATAAATAAAAGGTCATGTAAAGAATGGAAATAAAAAAAATAGTATTTACTTATTTACTTATTTTTCCAATCAGGAAAACAAAAAATGTTTACCTGCTTGAACGTAAATAAAAGGCTTAAACACTGAAATAAAAAAAAAAATCAATATCCTTTATTGCAAATTAAAACGTTCCGCTTAATAATTTTCTGGGGCGTATTTGTGAACAAACCGAGCTGTGTCACAAAGAGAAGATTAAATTTATAGCATCAGATTGTAGCTATGGTAACACATCCGTCATACAATTGGGATTACAATTTTACAAAGTAAACTTGATAATTCTTTTAAACGTAAAACTTGAATACTAAACACACCAAAATATTTTAGTTTATCTCTGCTGGAGCCGTCAAATCAATTTTAGATCTGTGGTATGTTTTCAAATTCAAGTATTTATGCGGGGCCCCTGCTGGTTCGAGGGCCCTAAGCAGTTTGCTTAGTTTGCTTCTGCCTTGGGCCGGCTCGGAGTTCGAATCAAAGCTGGAAAAGATTAATCAGCTGATGACTCTGTTGGCTGCTCAATAGTGAAGCAACGAGACAAACCAACGCACCTCCTCCATAGTTACTGGAACTTCTAACTATTTTTCATGGGAATTTGCAAAGCACTGCCAGGTCAAACCTTTTAGTTTAAATTTTATGTTGCACATTTTATGTTTCTAACCTTGAATCGTGCAATTATCATGTAAGCGGTATCCAGACAAAGTTTTCTGTGTTATGTGTTCTGGTAAAAACACTCTCATATCCGCCATAAAGCCTCCCAAAACCATGGAAACAGTTTGGACTCTTACCTTGGACACTTATGACGGATTTTATTACAGACTTAATCGTTTATATTTAATTCCCCGTACCTAGAGCAGGAGGGCAAGATAACACCGTCCATTCAAATTCTCCAAGTACCCAAAAAAGAAGAAGCTGACATATTTAATGCGCTGCTAGGAACAATCCTCCCTGACATGTCATGACATGTCGCCATCGCTAGAAGTCAAAATGGGGTGAAAAGCGTTGTTTGTTGCCTCCAGGCTACGCTCATCTAAGTCTGCCTGTTGTTATTCTTCAGCCGTTCTGGCACCAAATCCTGACGCCGCTGGCTTCTCTAAACTGTCCTTGGCTGCAGATATGTTTGTGGCTTTGTGAAAAACCTGGTTCATTGTGTCCCCTTCTGCATCTGCAGGTCACCAGCTCCTGATCTGAAGCAGGCTGAGGTCATCCACTTCCTGCTGATTGTGAGGGACATCGGCGTGAAAGCAACGACGAACCGCTCCAGGAAACTGTGAGGAATGGATGCGTTGAGTGAAGTTGCCGGCAAAGCAGACCAGAAACACGCGTAGTAGAGCGGGACAGAGAACTGTGCTGGTTTATGGCTCCACATTTTAAATGCGACACTTATATTTACAGCTCTTTTGATAGGTCTGTAACTTTTTTGCTTTTTCTGGAAGCAATGCGAAAATGGAGTTCGGAAATGACCATGTGTCATAACCTCCACTTTTCTATTTCAGGTCCTTAACGGTGCAATTTTCCTCTCCTAAAACAACAGCCTGCATTGAAATGGCTGCTTTATCCGCTTGCGGTCCTGATTGCTTGGCCAAACAAGGCCGCTCCTTCTCTACACGCGCCACTGAACCACCTGCCTCTCTTTTACACATGACCCCCAGATATTACACAAAAAAAAAAAAGCTTCATAGCGAGAGCATATTCCTACGTGACGGCCAAGGACGAAAATGATTAAATCCAGGTGAAACATGCTTTAGGGGAAGTACTATCAAAAAAAAAGGTGAAGGTCAGCATCTTCTGGTTGAACTCCCACATTTGGAGTCTTGTTGACTCAGGAACGCATTACAAACAGCCCTTGGAACGACACGTGGAATAAACGCTGCGCATAAACTGAACCAGATGTTGCTGCTGCCGTGAGGCAGAGCGTGCTGAGATCCTGCTCTGGGTTGGGCTGATCCCCAGCGTCACAGCGGAAAAGCAGCTCCAACTCCAGGCTTTAGAAAAACAGCTTTCTTCCTTTGCCTCACAGGACCACCTTTCCTCATTCTGAGGTTCTTTATTCAGATGTCCCTGCCTCGCGTGGGAAGAATATTCTGTGTTTCTTCCTTTCCTCAGATTTATACCATTGAGAGTACAGTACTTGTTTGCAATAAAGACTTTTACAGAGTTGCGGCTAAATAGATCGGTTACAAAGATCACACAACGTAGTGTTGAATTACATAAAACATACATAGAAACACTTTCACACATTTAGTCTTTCTACGCACAATAGTTTTCAGCTGGGCTTTAAATTTATTCTTGGATACTTTGCCATGCTTATAATGTTCAACCTTAAAATCGTCCCAGGCATTGAGTACCAAAAACCCAAATGTTTTGTTTCCTGGTTTAGGTCAAACACTTGGAACCACGATTTTCCCTGAACCCGAAATTCTATTGTTTCCTTGTCTAAAGAGATGAATGATAAGAGGAAACGTTACCTCAAACAGCTTTCTGTGAGGAGAAAGGGATGTGGGGATGACCAGTTTACATTACTTAAGAGCAGATAATTATGAGTTCATAATAAGTCTCAGTATCAGGTGATATACGCCACCCAACGTGTGAAGACAACAAGCAGATTATTAAAATAATGTATGTCCACATGATCAATAAATGGGAAAATGGTTAATTCTACTGGTTTCAGTTCTACTCAGAGAAGCAGATCAAGAATAATAACCAAGTCCACCAACTATCAGGATTTCAGTCTTTTTTTTATGTGAAAAAGAGCAGTTTTTTTTTCACAGCACTTCAAATACATTGTAGGCATATTTGCATCCCATGTAAGGCTTGTTGAAGATGCTCAAATACTTGGCTATATTGAGTTATCAGCATAAACTGTGAGCGGAAAGCTCATTGTTAAGTTAGTTGCGATCTATAAGTACCAATTTATCAAGTACTCAGTATCGGTACTTGAAATCGGCAAGTATCTACTTGTACTCTAAAAAACTGGCATCGGGACACCCTGCTCTAGAGAAATCCATTTACAGCGCCGTGAAAAAGAATTAGCAGATTTCTTGTGGTTTCGATTTTTTTTGTCACACTTAAAAGGTTTTACAACAATTTCAAAATATTGTAAAGGTAAAGATAACATGAGTAAATTCAAAAGAAGCTTTTCAAATCAGCATTTAATTTATTAAGACAAAATATGATCCAAACCAAACTGTCTCTGTTTGAAAAAGTTAGTGCCTTCTTTGCACAATCAAGACTGTACCAGAATGGAGCATTTCTGGCAACAAGCAGTAGGCTAAAGATCAACAGAATAGAAAAGAAATTGAACCACAGATGTGGGGAAAAAGGTCACTGACATCTATCACTCCTTACGTGCCACAGTGTAATTTCTGAAGTTTTGGGACTCCGGCAAACCACAGCGAGAGCAAAAACAACACATGCAACATCAATAAATCCTTCTTCCCAGGAGAGCATTGGCTATTCGTCAAGGAAGCTGCAAAAGACCCAAGAACAGCATCCAAAGTTTCACCGTGTGCACGATATAACAATAAGAACGAGACTGGACAGAAATGGCATCCATGAGAGAGTTCTGAGGGGAATACGTCGCCTGCTAAGAGAAAACGAGCACGATGGCCTGGTACACATCTGGGAGAAAAATAGAAATAAAACATTCTCCTAATCCCCATGACTTTTGATAAATTATTCTTTGAACTGAGGGGACAAAAGTGTTTGAAAAGTATGCTTCTCTTTACATGTGGTGTAAAACTAACAGTATTTCAGAAATAATTCCTTATTCAAGCATGTCATGCAAGGTGGTGGTGTGGTAGTGGTTTGGGATTGTATTGCTGCCTCAGAGCCTTGGTAACTTATTGCGATTGAGTCATTTCGCCCTTTACCAGAAAATCCTGAAAAACAGTCGGAAACAACAGTTTGGCCTTTGGTGTGTGATCTTAAACTGAGGCGCACTTGGATTATACGGCAGGAAAATCTGCAGCACACCAGCACGTCCAGTTCTGACTCAACCATGCAAAAAAAAAAAAGGTGGCCTAGACTTTGAGTGGCCTAGTCAAAGTCCAGTCTTTATCCTGATTGAGATGCCGTGATGTGATCTTAAATGGGCTTTTTGTGCTTGAAAGCCGATCAAGAATTATGGAAAGAAGAGCTGACTAAAATAATTTCAAAGTAATGTAAAAGACTCTTGTCTTTTCTTTGGGGTAACCTCAGAAAAACGATATTTCACATTTCTGTAATTTTCTCTGTTTCGAAAATTTCCAGTAAACACTATTAAATTAAGTGTCCTCAGAAATGCAGCTTCATAACCGCAAACCGTGGTGTAATTTTCAAGGCACTAAGACAAATGCCCTTTAGAAGGGAAATTTATTTCATCTTATATAACGGTATTGGTACATAGACAACAAGGCCCTTGATATCTCTTGTGACTAAGAGTCTGGGGCATTAATGGCAGTCCATAAATTCTGAGCTGAAAACCTTGATGGCTGTCTTGGCCAAAGAGACATGCTTTTGTTGTAACTCAAAACTTGGACAGAGATAAGTTTCCAGAGCCAACAACTTAGCGAGATTAGTCTCCATGGCCTGTGTCTATTTTCACTGAAAACAAAAGATTTTCAAGCATATCGCCACATCATTTATTCATCTGACCGCCATCGTGGGTTCACGCTCGCATTGTCGGATTATGCAAAATCGTTCCCTCATGGGCGGGTGGAATATGTCTCGTTTTCTCCGTTTATGGGACAAGGTTTGGAAATAAGGCTTTCATCCCGTTCGTTGTAGGGGCTAGACCAGATCCACCCCCTTTTTTTTTTTTGGGGTGGGGGGGACCACTTCCATACCATCCAAATCGAGGCTCGCCGCAGCTCGGAGCCTGCTGTTACACAACTGGAGGGTTGGAGTTCAGCCAGCTCACATGCTGATGGTGAGCACACATGTGCAGCTCTTTCCGCAGCTCCAACCCCGTCCTCCAAACCCACAGACTATCTCTAAGCCTGAAAGCGAAGGTAATCATTAGTGTTTGAGGTGCAGCATCCACGCTGTGTAGCAGCAAAGACACTTGTGCGCTGTCATCACACAGAAAAGATTAAGCGTGAGCACTTCAAAACCTGCTGGTTCACATAGCACCGCTCTTAATACCTACAGCCTTGCAGAAGACAATAAAGTAAGTTTTATGTGATGTACCAACACAAAATAGTGCATGGATTTTCCCCCTTTTATTCCAAAACAGCATAATTGTTGACGACCTCAGAGGTGATGTTAGAGCGCATCAGCAAACCAAGAAACACCGCAGGGTCAGGTCATAAAATGACACCCCTCCCTTTAGAGATCCTCAACCCTTTATCATCCTTCAACCAAAAAGAGCATCACTGCCACCCAGCCAAGACATGTCCGCTCACCTAAACCTGCAGGACAGGCAAGGAGAGCATAAATCACGGAAGAAGCCAAAAGCCCCAGCGGTATCTCTGGAGGATCTGCAAAGATACCACAGCTCGGTTGGGAGAATCTTTTACCCAAAAAAAAATTTGTCGTGTGCTCCACAAATTTTCCCATTATGGAAAAGTGGGAGGAAGAAAGAGGAAAGTCTAAAACGTCCGGTTTCCCACAGTCCATGAACATACCACCCCCAGTTTGGTGCATGGTGGTGGCAGCATGATGCTGTGGGGATCCTTTCCTTTTGTCAAGCAGGAAAACTAGTCAGAGTTGATGGGGTGAAGTGTGGAGTTTATCACTGGGCAATCCTGGAGGAAAACCTGTAAGACGTTCCAAAGACTTTAGACTGAGTTGGAGGTTTACCTTCCAGCAGGACGACGACGCTACACATACAGCCAGGGCTGTAAAAGGGTTTAGATCAATGCATACTCATGTGTTAGAAAGGTCCACTTAAAGTCCAGACATGAATTTTATGAGAATGTGTGGCAAGACTCGAAGAGCGATGCCTCAAAGAGACGTGCACAAAGGAACATTGTTTAGATTTTAATTGTGAAAAAGAATTGACAACAGTTTCCCTTCCATTAATAAAAATGTTCAATGCTTTGTGTTGGCCTATCACATAAAATGCTTCCAAGTTTGATATTTTTTTTGGGGAGAAATGTCTGGATAGCATGAAAAGCCAGGAGCTTCACATAAAATAAAGCACAAAGTTAATGGAAAACAGGGGTTTTTGAAGGCAGCTGGCAGAACTTTTTTTTTGCAGTGGTAAAACCAGATTTGGAAAAACAAAATGATGTGTAGCCAAGACAAGCAGAAGTTTCTCAGCTTTTCATGTCCGCTGCTTGTCCCCTCATCATTAGAGAGAGAGAGAGAAAGTCCTTACGGTTCATTCTGTGGCGTCAGGAGTTCACTGGGCAGAATCTGTACATCAACCCACATCAAGATGGACAGATTTTCTGGCTTGCCACAGAAACATTTGGTCTGTCAACGTCTTCAAGCTAATGAGCCCAACGGCAATTTCTATTCTAAATAATTAGTTGTGAACAAATCCCCCTGCGCTCTGATAAAGACCCCAGTTCGGGTCGCAGCCCAAACCGGCTGGGTTCTTCAAAGCCCCCTCTATTATCATTCCAGGGCGCTTGCTCGAACCGCGGAACAACAAAAATAACAAGAGTCATTTGGCATCCAAACATCTCCTGCATCTCTTGTGTGCACGCTGGGGCTTTGATAGGTTCTGGGTTGCCCACTGAGAACCAAATTCCCTCTCCCAAAATTGCTGGCTGTTAAAGTGGATGATGTGTTTCAATTTGCCGTCTTGAGAGGAGAACGAGCAGATGGAATTCCCCCGCTCGTCGTTTAGTGTGGAAATGCAGGCAAGCTTTTGTAAACACATGGAAGAAGTCGCTGAATAGCGCTTTGTGAGAAGGGCTTGGTTCAAACTATGACACCCACCGTCATATGACAAGATCAATAATCATGTTTTTAAGATATATCGCCACTATGGAGTGAATTTTGTTCCATTATTGTTGCAAGCAGAGAGCACATTTTGTAAATGGAAATTTGAGAAAAAAATGCAGTCTAGAAAATAAACTTTGAAAAACATCTTATTTAAAAAAAAAGGTTTTGAGAAAATTTGCTGTTTTTCCAGATTTTATTTACTTTTTTTTAATATTCAATTTTTTCATTTTCAAATTTATCTTTTCAAAAAAATTCTACAGATTTTATATATATATTTTTTCATTTCACTTTTCCAGATTGAGTTTTATGAATTTCATTCTTCTCAAATTGCGTTTTACAGATCACATTCTCTTCACTTCTCACCTGAATCCGCAACAGTTGACCCTATAGAACGTTTTGGTTTGAAGTGACCATGAAGACAGGCAATAAAATACGTGCTTTGTTGGAATATGAGGCGGGCTTTAGAGGAAGACCAAACCCGGTCGGCCACAGAGCGACGAGAAAACTGACAAGGTAATTTGCTGTGCAGGTAAAGGCGTTTAGCTCCACACTGTAATTCTTAAACTTCTCGATAGCGCCATAGTTCATCGTGAAGCCGGCATGTCTTTTACTGAATGTCGCTTCCGTTGCGTCACACTCAACCCGCCTCAAACCAAAGCGACTGGCACGTTGTTGGTGAACGCTCCAAATTTTCTTAACGAGAGTACAGACTGATTGCGAGTATGAAACCTGACGCTCGCGAATGGAGGTCTCACGAGGCTAAATAGGTCTCCCATGAGTAGAAGGAACTCATGTGACTCTCAGGTTATTTCTTATTATATATAGAGTGCTCTGCGAAAGTTTTCATAAACGCTTTCATATTCAGTCTCGTCCTAACCACAAACTGAAGAATACATGGTTTTAACTGTTTTTTAGCAAACAAAAATCTGAAAAGTGTGGCATGCAATTGTCTCCCCCAGCTTTGCACATCTGGAGACAGAAGTTGTTGCTCAAGCTAGCTCAAGGTCATTCAGGTTGTGTGAAGACCATCTGTGAACAGAAAGGTCTGGCCACAGATTCTGAACTGGATTATAGTCTGGGCTTTGACTAGGCCATTTCCAACACGTTAATATACTTTGATCTATACCATTTCATTGTAGCTCTGGTTGTAATGTTTAACGTTATTGCACTACCGGATGGTGAATCTCTGCCCCAGTATTTGGAACCTCCCAGAGGTTTTCTTCCACGATTGGCTTGTATTTAGCCCCGTATTTCAGTCCATGCACCTTTCCTTTCCCTGCTGAACAAAAGAGTCCCCACAGCATTCTGCTGCCACAGCCATATTTCACAGTGCTGGTGACGTACACACAGACATACCATATTGCGTACATCACAAAAGAATTTAACACCACAGCATAATGCTGCCAACATTACACAGAAAAACATGGTATAATGCCATATAAAGCGTTTGCTCACGCCAATCCTTCAATTCAAGTGCTCCAATCACTTTTATGACCGCAGATGTTTAGAAAAAATTAAGCAGCGCTGTATACCAGCTGCAAGTGGTATTGTAATAAAGTGGAAGCGATCAGGAATGAGAACAATGTAGCCACAAAGTGGTAGGCCACGTAAAATTACAGAGCGGGGTCAGCGGACACTGAGGCGCACTGAGGGCGGCAACTATCTACAGAGTCAACGGCTACAGACCTCCAAACTTCCTGTGGCCGCGCTTGCATGTGCACGCCAACTGTGAGTTTTAATTTACTGAAGCAACCCACCGGCATATCGTCCAAGTACTCCAACATGGTCCGGTGCATCTTTTCAATGCTTAATATGGATGTTGGTTGTTGGCTGAATGCACCTTAATGGACTGGTACAGAAATAGTGAAACGTCCTAATAAACCAGACTCAGCGAGATATATTTTAATTAGTCATTGTTTGACTTTAACTAAGTTTCTGTAAAATTATTTTGGAGTTCAAGATGATCTTTATGTAAGGACCAAACTGCCCCGAATGAGAAGAGCAAGACCCAAAAGCCTGTGATTTCCAAGCATGTCTATGGGAAACAACGCCATTTTGGTGGGACCTGTTCAGGGAGAAAAAAAACGCAGGTGAGTGTGACCGTGCGGGGAGTGAGGGGGCAGGATATGAGTGGAGCTGTGAACAGGTTACAGCCTGTCCTGCATTTCACGGGTTGAATCTAAGCTGACACGTAGGAATGCGTCTCCATGTAGAGCGTGAAATCCTCGCAATGCAATCTGCAGTGCGTGCCCAAAACAACGACCCAGCGACGGAATAATGTTCCCGTCCCTGTCTGGGGCAAACTCCAATGTAAAGAAACAGATTATAAGGCACAAAGCATTTTAGGACAAGTTGAAATGTACTTTAAATAGCCTAGATCTTTTGTTACACACAAGTTTCAGTATTTTATGCTAAATTACCACTATAAATAATAAACCTGGGTGTTTCCCACTCTCTCCTGAAGGATGATCTAAGATCCAAACTGAAGCTTCTTACATAGTCATAGCATTATCAATAATCTGGCATTACGTAATCAAACATTGTTGCACTGAAACGTGAATCCTGTTTTGTGATAAAGAGGTAAATTCTCAAGACCGGACCCTTTAAATTCAGATAAATATACAGACAGTGAAGGTGAGAAATCTGCTTGCATTTTAAAGGCACGTTTGAATCGTTTCTTTTTTCAGGTTGGTATGATTATACGGCAAAACATTTGAGTGATCTTTTCTGGGAAAAAAGCAATTGTTGGTGCAATTTTAAACTCATCATTTATTTTCTTCTACTGATCTGTTGGAGCAACGTAAATATGTACTGTCTTCAATATCAACATTCATCTTCACTAATCTTTGTTTGAATCCTTTATGTTGTAGCTATCACTCATATTGCGGCCTACTAACATTTGACCGATCAGAAATGGCAGAGGTCATTTAAATTGGTTCATTTTACGACACCGAATCTATTTTTGAGAACATCCAGAACGTCTGACAGGGTTTAGGTCAGGGCCGTTCCACAAGCTTGTTGTTTTAGACTATAGTACCCTTTACATAGCAGGTTTGGATTTTTCTGGTTGAATGTTGTTCGTCTGGAACATCCAGTGGTGTCAAGTTTCACAAATCTGACTCAAAACGGGAAAGGGTGCAGCCCTAGAAAGTATCCCCTTCATATCTGAGGTCGGCTGAAATCTGCAGCTTCCCAAATGGACAAGATAAATGCCTTCTAGAGAAAAAGTGTCACGGCCTTTGGAGCAGTGAAGGTAAGCCTTTCCAAACTGTCAAGCATGGTGTTGGCAACATCATGCTGTGGGTTTGTTCAATTGCACAACGTGGGTTCAAAAGTGAAGGAGTAATACTTCCACAGTTCCAAACTACCACACTACCAAATTGTTGAAACTTAAAAGCATTTAGTTGTGCAATGATCCCAAACACACATCAAGACTGGCTTTAGAGTGGATGAAACAGGCTGACTTTAAGTTTCTGGAATGGTCTATAGCCCTAACCCTCTAAGATTTATCAACTATGACTAAAAGCCATGTTTATTCAAAGAAGTCAATATGGTTAAAGTAACTCAACAAATTCTCGGGGAAAAAGTGTTCTGATATCCATCAGGATATCTGTTTCTGGACACCACAAAAAGCATGCAGCTCTACAGCAACATTCTAAGGGGCGTATTTTTATTTTATTTTTTTACCAATTATTAGAGCCTGCGTGTGTCAGCAGAAAATTCAAAATGCAGTTTCTGTTTTTAAAAATCCTTATAGATATTTAACTGCAGCCATTACGCTGTTCAAAAAAACTGTTCAAATTCATAATTAAAAGCCAAAGGTTTATAGAACATGTAGGCCTACTATGAACATGGTATATGGTAATTATAAAGGTAAAGATATTTGAGATGTGGCATGAATGTGACATTGACGTCAGCATGCAAATGGTCACTCACGGTGAAAACTTTCTGTCAAATCCCCTTTAAAAGCCAGTTGGTTTCTCATTAAGTCATTTACTTTAAGTGCTATACAGCAGCTTCTGCTGAAAGAAGTTGATTTTATTTGCATTTTTAAATGAAATCATCACTTCAAACAAAAGGAATACAATTTTCTTTCGCTTTAATGACAAGTGACTTCAAAAGTCTCCTAAGAATCCTCCCCTCCCTTCAGGTTGTCTGTATACCTTTAAAAGACCTTTCTTAATGTAACAATGGACTTGTGCTTCAATCTTTTAATAAGATTCCAACAGAAACACTAATGTCACTTTTTCTCCATGATAGACAAAATAAACAGTAGAAAATATACCTTTAAGGTAATTTTGAGCTATCTGCCCCCATCCTCTCCAGTGAGGAGTAGTATCTCTGGGAAACAAGATTAGTATGTTGAGTTGTAAAATGCATTGTTTAGACGAAAATGGATTGATTGCAGGTTTCTATGCCAAAACTTTCCGCAACGTCTCCCAGTAATAAATCCAGAAAAGAATTCAACAATTCAAAAAAACAAAACAATCAGACTTGATTTTTACGTTTTGCTCAAGCTGATTCCAAGCTTTTTATGGAATTAGTGAAATGGCCTTCAGATCCACTGGGATCTAAAGATTACCTTGGTTTTTTGGTCTGAACAGTAAAATGACTGCTGAATGTCATCAACATGCGGTGAGTGTGTAAGTCTTTTAGCAGATCTTTCAGTCAGACAGGAGACAGGTTTTTTTTTTTTTTGTCATCGAGGTGCAAACTTCCCTGACCTAAGCTGCTTCAGAGTCGACCTCTCACCCGCTGGCTGACCTCGGCTGCTGCCGCGGAGTCAGGGATGGTATTTAAGAGCTAAAGCCGGGACCCTTTGGATTGGAGAAATGAATCATCCACATGCTACAGGAGGAATGCTGCAGTCCAGACGGACCGGAGTTTCCCCCCACGGGAGTTTAGGAATTCTGGCACCTGTGAAAATCTCTTTTTAGGACTGCCTACATCTGCAGGCATTTTTATTGGGAGCGCTGAAAGGCTTCAGCGTAGGATCACTCACAATTCACAATAATTTCATCTCCAAAATCAATCAGTAACAATTAAAATAGAAGAGTAGGCCAATGCTCAGGGTTTGAGGTGAGTTTGACAAATGCTTTAAAGACAAAGGGAGGCATGAAGGCCACCCTGGCCCACTGCTTTGTTTCTTTCATGAGAACAATGGCTGGAGTTTAAAGCAGAGAGCCGGTGGACTTCACAAGATTATAAAGCTGGACCCTTTTTGATCTGCTTACACAGTCAAATCACTGTCATGGGTGCTTTTAGTGACGACCGAGTCCTGGTGTCATGTTTCAAAATCTCTGTGGGCAAAAAACCCTTTGAAGCAGAAAGGCTGTGAACATCAACACTGGGATCCTCCACTGCACTCTTCAACTGGGAGCATTCTGCATGTTTTAGATGTGTCCCTGCACCACAGCTGATTTATATATCTGGATCATCCTCCCCATGTAGCCAAGTTCTGCAGAGTTAATGAAGCAACATTGGATTATTGAGTGCTGAACCATGGAAACATCAGAAAGATGGAGGATACTGGCCATTGAGGGCAGACTTTGGACAGCACTGCGCCACAGAATCTTTTTCTAGAGCTCATAAAGATGACGCTGCTGAAGATGAGTTTAAACTCTGTCCAAACTAGTCTGCTGTCAAGCTATCGGTGTCTGATGTTATTGTCTCATACCATTGTATGACGCATCGAAGAACTAAAGTTTTTGCAAAAATGCACAAAAGTTACTATTTGAAAATGATATCATCATACTATGTTGTTCAATTTGACTTTTACAGCAGTATATTTTTCAGATTTTACCACTAAAATCTGAAAGTTGTGGCATTAATCGGTCTTTGGCCCTTTTTATGCTGATACTGTAGAATATTATCCAGTCCAGAAGTCACTTAATTAGACAACAGAGCTGAACCAATATTCAATTCAATTTCAGTACAAATAAAGCTCAGAGGTTCGTTCGAGAACATTAGTGAGAAAAACAGCATCATGAAGACCAAGGAAGTTGTGGAAACGGGAGTTTAGGTTATAAAACAATTTCCTTTGCACTGCACAACACATTATGTAAGCACAAAAATGACATGGGGCAACTGCTAACAATTATAATACCTTGCTAAATACATTATCCACATAGTGACACATGAGGGTGGCAGCATCATGCTGCGGGGACGTTTTCCTTCAGCAGGGTTCACCAGGTCAGAGTTTGGGACGTGGTTGGAAAAGATTTGAGATTGGGTAAGAAGTCTGGCTTCTAGCAGGATCACAGCCATTAACATACAGCCAGAGCTACAAAGGGTAATGTGACCAGATTCCTCTAATGAAAACCAGGGACGTTTGTTGAGCGGTGATGATGACGACACAGGATCTCTGTCTGGGGGTTGGTTTGTTGTGCATGATCTGCAACGGCGACAGGGCGGGGAAGGTGCGTCTGACTCAGCTCTTCTGCCACGGCAGGTAAATAAATACCTCTTGTTGCGCTTAAAGTTTTTACTCCATCGTGATACATTGAAATCAGGGACAGCTTTTGCCGGGGACCGGTCATCCAGAACGGGGACTGTCCCCGGAAATCGGGGACGTCTGGTCACCCTAAGGGAGGGACATCGCAAGCTTCCCATTCTAAAGGGGTTTTATGATAGGAAGCATACAGGCTACTTTTCCAAACTTCTTCCTTACTGTCTGCACAACTCGGACTATTATCATGGCAAAAACATGACGCATTTCCGCTTTGGCTAAAGAGTCCTTACTAATTTGACCTTTTCTGATGAAGCCAGAAGACTGGTGACATGTCCAGGGTGTACCCTGCCTCTCACCCATCGAAAGCTGGAGATAGGCACCAGCAACCCCTTTTAATAAGGCTTTTAAGCTAAACTCCATGTCCGGCTGAATTATCGGGTTCCCAGCATTAAAACATTACACCCACATCAATATGTGGCCAAGCTGGCAACCAGCATGAGATGCCAGGCATTTATAGATGCATAGGCTTCCCCCATGCACTTGAGGCTGATGTTTTAAATGAATAGGGTTGGTACATTTGCCAATAGGCCTTTTTTTTTTTCAACCATCCAGTCAGATAAATAACATCTAGCAAGAGTCAGTTGCAGAAAAAGCTATTTGACGTTAGTAGAGGATTTGGCAAGTTTTCCATGCATGGCACCCACATACTCATCTCCTCTTAATACATAAATGCAGTTTCCTTGCAAATATGCCACAATTTCAGCTGCCTTTTCAACGGTTTGGGCTTTATTGCCAAGTCTCCTTGTTACAACAGAAAAAGAATCAACCAAACACAAACAATCATGTATTGTGAAGGGAGCTGTAGACTGTCTCATTTGTGTAAAGAGGTGAAATTTCTAACCAGTCAATGCTGAGTCTTTGACTGATTCAGACAGTTGGTCTATTCAGGGGAAACGAACACGGACTAAACCTAGTGGAGGTACGTGGTGGATGCTACAGGGTAAATAAGTTGTGGGCAAGTCAAGCGACATCAATTTGTGGCAACCATTAAGTGACCCGACCTCAAATACCATAAAGTCTACATTGAAATACGCGTGAATGATTGTTTACTATGCGGCATCGTTGTAGCGCAAACTCAAGAAGCAAAGGAAGAGGACAAAATATGGCGTACACACTCCACTGGCTCACATAAACCCCTCTATTATTTCTGAGCCTGCTGCTTAAAATACATGTTGACAAACACGGGAGCCGTGCAATTAAAAAAAAGCCTCTGTCTCTGAGACTCAGCAGCGGCTGCTGACGGAGTTTAGAGATTTTGTTTTTGTCCTTGCCACATTGAACCTATAATTACCGCATGGTGATCGAGGCATCTCTGTGCGAAGGCGTCGGAAATAGCTCTCCTCTCCTCCCAAAAGCAGCAGCTCCCCACAAAGAAACGAGGGGGAGGGGAGGGGGGGGGGTCTTATTTTTTCCTGACTTTATTTGGAATATAAACAGGAAGAGCAGAGACTGAAGGGAAGAAAGTGCGTTAGACAGTCTTAAGGCTACCAGGATGTGTTGGTTAAGTGTGTTTATACTCTTGGTCTCTAACATCAATAGCCAGCTGAAGTGCTAAGGAGCAGACAAAGCGCGCGGTGTGGAGTAAAAAGCGCGGCTAAGAGGAGTCTGTGGAAAAGGCCCATGAGAGAGCCTGGTTGGAGTTTGGTGTGAGTCAGCTCAAAAGCATCTCTGTTTTCATGGACTCCATTACATCACATTGATCGACGTGATAACACTTCCTTGAGGCATTATCTGATCATGTTTAAAACAGCTCTTTGTCAACTCCGTGTTCCTTTGAAATGACTGAGTAGATTCCGCAGAGTTGACCATCTTTAAACCCGTCCATGTGTTAAAGCCACGCACCTTTAAAAAGACGACGCAGCAGCAAATATAACTCTTTTCAAAGCTACTGTCAGAATAACCCCTGATTATGTTTGACACTTTTTGACCACTAAAAGTCTTCTTTAAGGAGTAGTGTTTTTGGAGTATGTGTCTAATGGTTTTTGAATTTTAAGACTGAATAATTTGCAAAATAGCTCAACCTCAGGATGTTTGGGTGGAAATTGTAGGTCAACAACAATTTCCGAGTTCTGTCACAGTTTCCCAATAGGATTTAGGTCTAGACTTTGACTGGGCCATTCTTACATGTGAATATGATCTGACCTCAACCTTATCTCTGGCTATTATTTATCATGCTTTTAATTTCTGTCTTTCTCATTAAATCATTCAGTTGTGGTCTATATAAAGGGATACTGCAATACTTTGGTCTGAATTCCTCGTTAATTCACCCCCACATTCCCCCTTTTTCCACCTGTTTTGTGGTGCGTCTGACATCAACTCGTTTTTGTGCCGTCTCTTTAAATCTAAAGGAAGGTACTTCACACGCTGCCTCCCTCCAGGTCGCAGAGCGTGCCACTCCACCACATTCAGTCATTTTGTAGTATCCTGGGGGACAGTGTAAAGAACAACCAATGACTTATACACGTGTAGCTTTGGCAGCCTTCAGCTTGGATGGCAAAAATCGCTCAGAGAAATAGATAGGCCGGATGTGCATGGCCTTGTGTAGCTGCTCTGCAGCAAACACTGTGACATGATAGCTAAATAAGTATAATAGAAAACACAGAAAATATAAAAAATGGGAGCCAAAAATAAACTAAAGATATCTACACAGCACCAGGACAGACTAAATTCAAGTTTTCTACATACCTAGAGACTCTGAGTACACAACAAAATAGTAAAAAAGTAGATTTTGCATGATATGTCCCCTTTAATGTCTTTGGCCACCTGCAAGGGGAACCTAACATATTTATTTCTAACATATGTTCTTCCAGGATTGCCCTGTATGTAGCTCCATTCATCTTCCCATCAACTCTTACCAGCTTCCCTGCTCCTGCTTAAGAAAAGTAAACCCACAGCATGATGCTGCCACCACCATATTTCACTCTGGGAATTGTGTGTTAAAGGTGATGTGCATTGTTAGTTTGCTCTCACAAATAATTTTCCATATTGGCTAAGAAGATACATAGTCAAAAAACTATGTATCTTCAACATTTTGCTATTGGCAGCAATTGATTTTGGTTTCAACATGTATGACCATCAGGTCATACCTGAGCTGTGGCTCCTGCACGTTCTCCAGAGCTACTAAGGGTTGGCTGCCACTGCCAAGTTTTGGTGGTTTTGTAGTTATCTCATTCTGGTCCCATTTTCAGATAGTGTATGGAGGACCAAGTCTTCCATATCTAAAAATAAATACAGAAATAAATAAATGCTCAATAAATAAATAAGAATACAATTAATTGCCACCAAATTAATAAATGTAGGTAGAAATTAAATTATACAGTGAGACATAAATGTATATATCTCTTTTAATTAGCTTATTTATTTATTTGCCTTTGTAATAATTACCTTATTTATTTATTGTGCGTTATAATCTTCAACTTTATTTATTAATTACTTATATTTTTTAAGTATTTATTTATGTGCATGTTATAATATTTTTGTCTGTTTTATTCTTCCTTTGTATTTTTTTACCCTATATATTTCTGTGATGCTATTTATTTCTGCCTGTCCTTTTTACATTTCTGCCTGTCCTTTTTACATTTCTGCCCGTCCTTTTTACATTTCTGTATGCATTTCTGCCTCATTATGCAAATGAGGAGGGGGTGTGTCTTAAGGGCTCAACTTCTTCCCATTGGTTGGTTAGCATTTTACTGCATCGGTCAATCTACATGGCTTTCCCCCGCACTAAAGCATTGTTAAGTAATGTCAAACTCACCAGGCAGACGTTCAGTGTCCAACCTCTTAAGGGAAGCTGCTAATAGACTGGAAGAATTAGAACGCTGTACATTTGGGATCTGAATGTGGATTCGGCTTTTCCAGATCAATAACTATTCGGCGGATGATTTATTCTACAAAACAGACACCTCTCTGCAACCACAGCAAGGCAGACACTGAGCTACAACCGTAGTTTCCTCAAAACGAGTCTCCCATCGCGCTGGGTGAATTGCATTGGACCCTATGCAGAGCTCGCTTGATAAGAAAATACTGTAGTTGATTATAAAAGTCCCGTTGATTCCACGGAGTCAACAGGATCTAGCTCATGGTTGATCCGGTTGAGGGACTCCGATTTCGGCCAGCGTCTCTCAGCTGCTCCCTCCTCCCACACGCGGTGGTGCATTTAGGGACCGTCAAAAAACATTTGAACCAAGCACTCTTGAGAAACAAAAGTCAATAAATTCCGTATCTTGTGACCACCTATGACAAAACTAATATAAAATCAAGCCACTAAAAAACATCTGTAAGGAAAAGTCCCAATTTTGTCTTGAAAATTGAAAATAGCTTAAAAATGAATAAAAACAAATGTGCCTTACAGATTTTATCTATTGACATCAATTTATATTAGTTTATCTTAGCTGGTCACAAGATAATACATTTATTGATTTTTATTTCTCAAGAGAGCTTGGTTCAAAAGTTTTTTGACAGTCTCTAACTGCACCACCGCGTGTGGGAGGCGGGAGCAGCTGAGAGACGCTGGCCGAAATCGGAGTCCCTCAATCGGATTAACCATGAGCTAGATCCCGTTGACTCCGTGGAGCTTGAATGTCCAATATCCAAATTCAAACCAACTTCACTGCGGTGCTGGATCATGCATGAACCCCACGTGTTGCAGCTGAGGGGAAATGTTGGCTCGGCTTGATGAAACTCCGCCTCCTTCACAAATTAGACCAACATGGATAGAATAATGATAATCTGTAGTGCTTTTTATTGCCAGGATGTAGCAGCTTTCCTTAAGAGGTCGGCCACTGAACGTCTGACTGCTGAGTTTGACATTACTTAACAATGCTTTAGTGCGGGGAAAAGCCATGTAGATTTGACCGATGCAGTAAAATGCTAACCAACCAATGGGAAGAAGTTGAGCCCTTAAGACACACCCCTCCTCATTTGCATAATGAGGCAGAAATGCATACAGAAATGTAAAAAGGACAGGCAGAAATGTAAAAAGGACAGGCAGAAATAAATAGCATCACAGAAATATATAGGGTAAAAAAATACAAAGGAAGAATAAAACAGACAAAAATATTATAACATGCACATAAATAAATACTTAAAAAATATAAGTAATTAATAAATAAAGTTGAAGATTATAACGCACAATAAATAAATAAGGTAATTATTACAAAGGCAAATAAATAAATAAGCTAATTAAAAGAGATATATACATTTATGTCTCACTGTATAATTTAATTTCTACCTACATTTATTAATTTGGTGGCAATTAATTGTATTCTTATTTATTTATTGAGCATTTATTTATTTCTGTATTTATTTTTAGATATGGAAGACTTGGTCCTCCATAATAGTGGACTGAGCAGTGCTAACCTAAGAATATTGTTGTATAAGCCCTAAACCCATTGCAAACATCTCCAGAATGTGATCCCTGACCTGTCTGCCTTGATCCTTGGTTTTCATAATGCTGTTTATTCCCTTATGTTTTCAAACAAACGTTGAAGCTTCCTTATAAAAAAAAAACCTGACCTTTGTGGTCATAACAAAATATTTGCTGTCAAGTCTTTAACGTCATGCTCCAAACACACATATGCCATGAATTATGTGTGTATCTAAATAGAAACGAGCGGAGCCGAGTTGGTCGCATTTCAGGAACTTGAAAAAGGCGACCAACCCTTGTGTCGTCTTTTTCTCCCGAGGCTGTTTTAAAGATTTACAAAGGGGAAAAAAAAGAGGAATGTCTAAATAAACACACACTCGCTCGAAGACTCAGACGGATTTCACTGATTCTCTTGACTCTTGATAATATTTGAACAGGCCTGGGAGTGGTTTCTGTGTTGGTTTAGGCAGTTTTAGACCGTCCAGCAGGACCAGATGTGTGCTTCGCATCAGATGACATGCTCCACAACAAACCCCTGATATCCATGGGAACAGCTGCGCTGCTCAGCAAGTTTGCTTTAAACTTCGGGGTTTCAGTATACACAAAGCTGCTCCTGGCCAAAGATTAACACCAACGCAAACCACCAGACAAAAGAAACTTCCCATCCGCACAGCAAGACAGCAACACATTTACACAGGACTATTTTCCATTATGTATTTATTTTAAATCCATCTCTATGTGCTTCCTTCTTCACAAACCTGCTGGAATCTACCTTCCACTATAGCTCTTATTATGGACTTACTGACACACTGAAAACCCTGTCTGAAGGTTTCCTGTGTTTATTCTACATGGAGACTTTGCTGCTATTTTAGTATCCTGCACACAGTGAAACAATGACCCTTGCATACAGGCAAAGACAAGGGACATTTTTTTCCCCCTCCCGTCTTTACCACATTTTTATGGAAACAGGGACCGAATAGCAGACAAAACAGTGCAGCTTTGTGTTTCTTTATTCTTATTCAAGCCACCATGTAATTATATGGTCAGAAAGGACGTGACACACTCAACTCATAGATGTAAACATGGGTGGGATGAGGGCGGCATTGGAGGAAAAAATTATTTGGACTAAGTGTAATCATAATGGAGAAACATTTAGTCACTAAATACTCAAATTTTGTGTTGCATGTGTACAATGGATGCCTTGTACATGGACTTTTAGATGGTCTGAACTGTTGCTGCAAACGGCTCCTAAAAATCAGAAAGATCCCTGTTTAGCAGCTTTACCTGAATACATTTTTACCTTACTTGTAATTATACTACATCTATTTGGTATAACATATTTAGTTTATTGGGGAACATGTAAGAAAGCACCAAAGGAAAAAAGTACAAGAAACAAAACTACTGCCAAAAGTTGCAGGAGACAGACAAAGGTACGTTTGAAACGCCAAACTCATGTGTCCAAACACAACATAATGTCCATCCAAGACAAAACTTGAGATAGTCTCCAGGGCTGAATTTTAGTTCTTGAAGTCCTTATTTATATGGTAATTTATCCACAGAGAAGGATGAGGTCAGATGGAATATTGTTTGAGGATAGCATTAGCCTGGTGTGCACAGGCCTGCATTAGCATGTTCCTTCCAACAGCCGTATAACCAGATAGGCCTAGTGAGCAATGTAGTGATAGTTCCAGTCTCTTTTCTCCACCCCATGATCAGTCCGTTTTATTGTGATGGTTAACTGCAAGACGATAATGTAGCTACCAAAACTTTGTCCTGAGGAAATCAGTTTATGTGTGCTATTAGAGTTCTCTCAACAACATGTCATTTGGCTGTTAAAAGCCTTTTCAACTTATCTCTACATGTAGTTGCAAAGTTCAAATAATTTTGTGCAATCAAACTAAAGGTGTAGTGAAATACTACTTAATTTGGCTCAGATATAGAGAAAAAACTAAGGTGCAGCTGAAGCTTTTGTGCTATTTTTGTGACTACACATGCAGGAGGGCAGTTTTAAAAGAATAATTATGAATTTACCATGAGCAGATATTTTTTTTACAGAAAGAGGACATGTCAGAAGTAAAAAAAAAAAAAAAAAAAAAACAATAACGGTAAAGCAATTTCCTTTTTTGAGAAACGTTATGCTCACAAACAATCCCAGTTGCTATGGTGGTCTGGCTGTTGGCTCCCTGCCTGATTTATCTGTGCTGGCCAAGGAATGGACCATGCTATTTTCTCTTCTCTAAGGTGTGGGTTGTTGCTGCAATTGAAGACAACTGGTTTATAATCCTGGGGTAAAAAGGTCTTTCCAACACTGAGGCAGTTTGTTTCCAAGGAGCTCATTCATGTTTCCTGCATTGAATATCTCTGTAGCGTTCAATCTATAATTTTTTTCTATTTTGCTAGCAAGCTGCCACTTCTAATGAGTATATTCCAGTAGACTTTCTTTTTTAATCATCTCCATAGTAAATAGGGAATCTTACCCTGGGGATCTAGATGATACATGATAAATTATCTATGGAACTAATTTCCTGTTTTTACATGTAGCTATAAAGGCTTTTAAGTTGTAAAACACATTTTTTAAATTACTTATCTGCTTTGACAAACAATGGAAAAGCTTATTATGGCTTATTTATCTCACAAACTTTCAGATTTTATGATTTAAAAATATACTTGTCTTTTGAAGTGGGATTATTAACTGGAGCTCAGATTTTGTTTCGAGTTTACTAAGAACCTGAGGCCTCATTGCAACTATTAGTAGAAACATAAATGTGTCACTGTAGGAAAATAACTACATTCTACATCAGTCGTAAGAGGCAGGGGGCTGGCTCCGTAAAAATTGGATGATGAAGATTTCATGCTCAACGTATGGAATGGAGTCAAAGTTTAGGTGGCTATTAATGAATTGCCAGAGGTCATGAATATGTTTCTTGAGGTTTAATCTATTGTCTATGCCAGGATTATTCTGGATTATCCTCACTTTAGAGCACACTGACTTGCCGCAAGACTTTTTTCTTGCATTTTATGATGTTGTTTATCTCTGTTAGGAAAATATTTCAGAAACATTTTTGGAAACATTAACTAAGGGTAATTTACTGCAACACTAAATGAACATTTCACAAAATATAAATCTGGTCTTTGCAGGTTGACCACTAAGGAACTTTCAGGAATTTTTTTTATGTAGTTATGCTGAATTGCTTAACCTTTGAATAGAAAACCGTGGCAGAAGGTTTTCAAACTTCTGAAAAGTGGAATGCATTGGTTCCCCATGGGGAACATTTCCTTAATGTTCCTGGCTTTGTAACCTTATGTGAACCTCCAGGAAATGTTTGGTTGCTGTTTCTTCACAGTTTCCTTAAAGTGACTGTGTGCTGGATTGGAGTCTGTCTGAGTTTCCCAACCACCACAATCATTGGCCAGGCAGATCAGGGATCAGTATCTTCTGTACCTATGTCATAAAACCAGAGTCTGCAAGTCACGGCAGCTACAATTTGGTGGGAGCTGTTTACTATAGTATCTGATGGTTGTTTTTGAGGATTTATTAACTGTTCAAAATAACTGTTTGCATCCATACTGCTAATGCTTCTGAGAGTGTCAGCAATAATCAACGTACATCTGCAGTATGACATCTGTTTGTGTTGTTATAGCCAATCAGCCACACAAAGAGAACACAGAAGCAATGAAACAGGAGGACCTTCCTACTGAACTCTGACACTTTAGTGTTGAGAAGTAACAATATTGTGTGTCGCCATTATGCAAAATAAGCCTTACTTTATCCAGTTTTATAATAAAAACATCACATCTTCAATGTTTGGGGAAAATAAGTTTATAGTGTTATATTGAAACTTAAATATGTCTTACTTAGTCATGGTGTTCCTTACATGTTCTTCACATCAACGAGATTTGTTGTGAGAGTGATGAGCTTTTTTCATTGTTTTTGTTTCAGCTACGCACCGAGCAATCGCAATTTCCAGCTTGTTCTGCATTGTCCCTGCCAGTGGGAAACTCAAACAGCAACAATCGTCAATGCGAAGGCCGCAACTACGCAAGGGAGACTCAAAGTTAGCTATTTTCAGCAGCAGTGGAAACTTAAGAAGCTATTTAAAAGGAACCGTATTGTTAATTCAGCCATGTATATTTTCTCGATGTCAGAGAGCAAGACTAAGCAGGAAACAGAAAGGCTTAATGACAGAGTACTTATGCTCAATTTGACCCTTCTGTGCTTTCAGGCTTCGTCCGTCATGTTGGCAATGCTAGCATTGCTAACTGTGCTAATTGCTACGTTAGGATGCTAAACATATTTTTTACGTGTCAACTCTGAAATCCGTCCGCTTTTGTTTTAAAACATTAGTAAAAAACAGAGAACACTTTGAAGGGGGGGGGGGGTCGTAGAACCTCACCTCTGCCCTTAAGTGATTATTAAGTGATTGAGTGACTCTTAAGTGATTATTAATCATTTTATAATTAATAATCACTCAAGACTGAAGGCTGAAATTACTTCTTGCTGTGTATATCCTGCTGGTATGTTAAAATCAATCAATCAAACAAACAGATACAACATTTCAAGTGGATCAATACATTTTCATTATAAGCCCAAACAGAGGAATCTGTTTCCACACCTTCCCTGTGGGTTTTAAAGTTCTAACCACACAGAGGGGACAGCAGCTTGGAGAACAAGCGCAGCCTTGTTAAAAGTTCACACACCCACCTTGCTGGCGTCCAGTCCTCCAGAGAGAGAGAGAGAGACAGACAGAGACAGAGAGAGGCTGAATCATTTAACTCTGACTTTTTCTCATGGATTTTTGTGGTCGAGCAAAAGTTTTCCTTTGGCAGCTGGCTCGGGGATTTCAATTCATGAACAAGCTGGATGCTAAAGAGCTTCCTTCTGTGTGGTGAAGACGAGCTCCACCCTGTTATCGTGAAACGAGGTTAGCTACCAAGTGAGTTTACTGTAATTCATTTGCAGAATTAACTTCCTATTATCAACATTGGATTGGACACAAAGTGCATTTGCCAAATTGTAATATAATTCACATGGGGAATCAACTGAATAGGAACTAGGGTAAAGCTGTGTGGAGAAAAAGACTGGATTAGAACAAGGTCTCCTTACTGAAGATAGATTAAAAATAAAACCCCATACTGAACAATCTTTATTGTTCCTATGCCCAAACAATGGGGGGAAATTAATCCAATAACTTATTCACAGAATTTTAGTTAGCAGCTTCCAAATTGTTAGAAAAGAAACTTCTAAAAAGGATGAACCAGCTAAAAACTAACACTAAGCAAAACCTTTTAAAGGGACCAAACCAGTATCTAAAAGGTCCTACGTTCCTTAAAAGATGGAGATCTTTTTAAAAGTAAGCTTCTTAGAAGTTATTATCAGTAACAATAACCTTACCTGACAGACAGACGCCATATTGTCCTGAGTTTGTACAAACGGCAGTAAATCCTGGGTGGTGGAGGATTAACAGCTAGACAAACTGACCCTGTCGACAGCTCAGTTTAGAAATAACAGCATAACCTGAAACTGAAAATGTTTCTAATCGTGGGATACGTTACTAAATCAGCGGATATCACACATCCGCACTTTAGCAGAAAAGAAACGGCTTGTATTCTGCTACCGAAAGTTACCATGGTTCCACCTGACCAGCAGCAGGAATGCCCCTCAACTCCCTCAAAGCCTCGGTCTACCTTTGTGCGGCAGATATCTTGAGATGATTTGTAAATCCAAAACTTCTCCCACCTTCGCTCGAGGCTCAACACATTTGCTGCAGTTTTGTTCAAGATAAGATCTGCCTGTATGTAGTAGAAGTAGAAGAAGAATCTATACAGAAAGTGCATTCCTAATAGACAACTAAGAAAGAATGGCCTTATAAGTGTTGCTTTTGGCAGAGTTTTCAATTACAATTATCTCTGTGTTTACAATCAACCATGCATATGCTTTTAAAAGGGTAAAAAATATGCTTTTAGATTCTGTCGAACTGCTTTTCATGTTTCGTACCACTCGAACTGCATGCAGAAAGTTACGAAAAAGAGAATGTGCACTCTAGGCCGCAACAAATGAACACTCCCCTTTGAAACAGAGGATATGTGGGATTTTTAGTTATGAGGACAGAAACTGCTGGCATAACCAGTTGTCAGTCTGCTAAGAGTGGAATAAACGTTTAAAGCTGAGTAAACTCTGTTAAAATCTTCCCAACCCAAAAACCGTGGTCAACCGGCAAATTGAAAGAAAACGACAGGGTGCTTTAAAATCTGGGGCCTGCAGGCCTACAAAGAAGCCCTGTGAAAGATGCTGACGGGAATCAGAGGCCAAACGATAGGTACAACACAGATCCATCCTGCAGAGAGTCATTGCGAGGAAGACCGTGACAGTCTACAATAATTCCAGCTCAAAGAAAGGCCACAGAAAACTGCGTGAATGCTTTACCCCAATGTTCAGCAAATGTCTTGAGAGACTAATCTCCCTACACTTTAAATCTGCCCCTTCCGACCACAACCAACATCAATTTGCATACAGAGCCAAGAAGTTGGCCAGGATGCAGTAATAACAACTCTCCATACAGCCCTGACCCACCTGGAGAAGGACAACACTTACGTCCGTCAGGATGTTGTTTGTGGATTTCAGTTCCACCTTTAACGCTGGTGTGTCCCATAAACTGTCTAAAAAGCTGAGGGACTTGGGCCTGGACAATTCACTGAGCAGGTGGATTCTGAATTTCCTCATGAACAGACCACAGAGCATCCATTTGGGTAAGCAAACATCATCAACCCTCATCATGAACACAGGAACACCGCAAGGGTGCATCCTCAGCCCCCATTCTCTATTCAATAGTCCCCCATGACCGCTTCCCCATTCACTCCACCAATACCATAGACTGTTATAGGTCTGACATCTGATAAGGAGTTCACCTACAGAGAGGAGGTCCAGCACTTTACACTAAGATACCGGAAAAATAAGCTGGACCTCAACCTTTCAATGAGGAGAGCATTTTGGACAACAGGAAGTATAATCTCACCACACACACTCCCTTCTTGATACACGGCGAGAAGGTTCAGGGAGTTGAGAACTATAAGTTCCTGACTGTCCTCTGCTGACCTCACCTGAAAAACACGCGTCTGGCACCAGGTGGGGAAAGCTCAACAGAGACCTTATGCCTTCAGGAAGTTCAAGCGAGTTCACCTCCCTCACCACCACCTGCTCACAAACTTCTACATGCCAGTGATAGAGAGAGCCTCCTGGTATGGTGCTGCTCTGTGTGGTTCTCCGGCTGGTCTCAGGAGAACAGGAAGAACCCGCAGAGGATAGTAAAGTCAGCAGAGCGCGTTACTGGATCACAGCAGGCCTTTCCGACGGACGGTCACACCTGCAAACTCCCAAAGAAAGCCAGCGCCATCTAGAAAAAAGCTTCACCAGCAATTTCTGTAACGCTTTGCTAAAAAGCATAAAAACTAGTGTTGCACCGATACCGATACCAGTATCGGATGGGGCCCCGGTCCAGCACTAAAATAGTGGTATCGGTATCGGTGAGTACCAACAAATAGGGCACCGATACCATTTTGATGTTTGTATATCACTTGAACGCAGCCTTCTCTCTCCCGACTAGTATTATACATGTTAGAAGTTCACGAATGTTGCACTATTTTGGCATTTGAGAGCCAAAACCCAGGGTTTTAAAAGAGATTATTCAATTATTAATGTATTTTAACTGTCTTACTGTCGCACTACTATTATACATGTTATAATTTCACGAATGTTGCTCTATTTTGGCCTTTGAGAGCCAAAAGTTTATTCAACTATTGTCACCCATTCTAGGTAGGCATTAAAAAGTTCTACTACCCTAAGTAGTATGCAGTTCTTCATATATACACACACACACACATCAATTTCAAACAGATGGTATCGGTATCGGCCAATACTGCACAGCCAGGTATCGGGGCCAAAAAATGGCATCGGCGCAACACTAATAAAAACTATGGTAAACCGAGATAAAATTTCCAAATAAGTATTGTGATGTTTAAAGAATTTTTACAGGTCTCCCAGCGGTAATGTCTGGAAAAGAGAGGGCGGCATTAATGAGGCCTAGGTGGGGCATTATGGTTACTAGGAAGATCTGTAGAGTTTTATTCGTTTGTTTTAGAGCCGAGACTTTTAGGGTTTGGGTGCCCCAAGGGTGTAGGAATGGAGTGTTTGGTATGTAATATGGTAGGATCATGATGGGAAGGCAGGATGAGGGTAGACAGTTATCTGGCTAACTGGGTCTAGTATCTTTTCTTATGAAGTTTTTTAGGTTGGTGTACTCGCTGTAATGATTTCCAGAAAGAAATCAGGCAACACTAGCTTTCTGCTGGAGGTAACCGAAGGTGATTTCCAGGATTCGTGAGACAATATTGAACAACCGGGCAACTGGAGGAGATTTTATTGACCTCAATCCAGGTGAATAAAAAAAATAAAAGAAACGATTTAAGAATATCCAAACGACCTTTCAGAAGAGTCAAACCGGCGCCAGACATGGAAAATCTCCAGAAAAAAAAATTACCGAAAAGGGTCAAAACCCCTTTTCCTTCTGAGCATGTTGTAAGAATAAATCATGAAACTAGTCTGCAACAAATCTACAGGATCTCACGATAGCTATGAAACGTTTCATGCTACTGTGAAACATCTCTTCTACATTGATCTTAAAGAGAGCCATTAAACACTAACCACTTTCTCTTTTGTCTTCATTTGCGCTAAATTAGGATTTAAAAAAAAAAAGACTCTTGGAATAGGCTTCTGTACATCTAAGACTTCATTCATCTCTTCAGACGTCACCTTACAGCTCGGTCGTGCCACTGCACCCAGCATGCTGCCGTCGCTCGCTGCTGCCAAGCTGGCACGTCACAAGAAGATTCTGAGCAAATGACGGCAAGGATGAAAGGAAACCAAATGGACTGAAGCGAGCTAAATGAACGAGAACAGAACAGGAACCCAGCGAGCAGCCATCTGCCTTCAGTTAAAGTTGCACAACAGCACTAGAGTAGCTAGTTACCCTTTCAATGCATCTCCTGGTCTCTTTTCATGTGCAGGCCAGACCTCAGCACTCTGCAACACTTAGGGCCTGCAGAAGGCTGGCAGAGAGCAGAGAGCAGAGGGGGAATCCCATCAAACACCTTCAGCCGCTTTCTTTTCCTGTAACAGTTTAACCCCTGCTAAACGGAGCGTGTGCAGAGCACCACTCAAGCTGTAATTACAGAGCCGGTTACAGATCAGCTACAGTCAGGCTCCAGGTTTTCTCCATCGGGAACTGCCGTGCTCAGGAGGGCGTAGGAGATTCTACAGAAGAACTGGGAAGCCCCTGAGACATCCAATGAGAGGAATTATGGATTAATAGCAGTATTATGGACTGGAGTTTCACATTAACTGCACACACCGATGCTAATTTCAGATGAGAACTTGCTTTGCTGGCAAACCTTTGCGTGGCTTCCCACTCTACTCAAAATGAGTCTAACAGGGACATCTGCTGGCAACAACTAGGACATGAACAAAATATTAGAAATATACATTGAGTGGGTTTCTGCTTCTTCTTTTTTTTTTTTTTTACAATTTAACCGATGCAGTGTTGCATTAACAACATTTTTTTTTTTTTTAAATGCATGAATGCAATAACAGAACACATTTACCAGGGGGGCGGAAGAAAGAGGCGGTGTTTTTTCAGTGGGGCACAGAACAAAAGAATGAAACAAACAAAACAAAAACAGGGAAATATTTATTTGTTTAAGTGAGCCAAAGAGCAACTTGATATATATCACTGTGGCCCTGGTTCTGCAGGTTGCGGACACCCGATCTGGCAGATGAAAACTGTGAACCTGTCTCAATATGGCTGAAGCTAAAAGAGAAACACCTTCATTTTTAAATCAGTGTTAAAGTATAACTGAAAAGGTGAAAACAATGAAGTTGGTACAAGGGATATATTGGCTACAGTTTCTGTGCCAGGGCATATATATATAAATTTTGAAATATGAATACTATTGTTTTTTTTTTTTTCAAAGCAGACAAGGAATTTAGATTAAGTTCCAATCACAAAAGCTGGCGTTTTAGGGTTTATAGTTCTGAAATATAATAAATATATATGCTTTAGGTTGAGGACCGAAGCTGATGATGGTGTCTGAGTAAAAAAGTTGGAATAATGTTATAGTACAGTTCTACAGCATACTTTATTAGGGCCTTCGTTTTGTGAACCAAGGCAGGAGGTGCGAAATTTTTGATTAAACCTGACAGAGACGAGACACACACACACAAACTCAATTTTGAATTCCCCACTCTGTAGTAGTTCTTACAATACAAATGGCCTTGTGGGGTTGGATTACACCAACACATGGCTATAGACAGAAAGAGGAGTGCCCTCTTGTCAACAAAAAACAAAAAAAACAAACAGCTAAAACCAAAAACTAAACAAAGAAAGTGACCCAGAGAAAAGATTGAGGGAACATTTTTCTTACAAAGTTCTTCTATGCTGGACGCTTGTGAGAGCCTCATGGTGACAAACAGATGAAGGAGGCAAGATTTCTTCTCGCCCAACTTAAAACACCCTCTCCGCTGGAAACACCTTTTGCTCCAAGAGTCTGAAAGAAACGGAGTCTTGTGTTTAAGGGAAGGAACGAATCAAAGCCGAGGGAAGAGGAGGCAACACGACTCACGGCGCAGCGAGATGGCTCAAACAGGAAGTCAACAGGTAGATCGCAGGGGTGATGGGATGGCTGGTGTTTGTTTGTGAAAATGAAGTTTATCGGGTAAGAAAACACTTCTTTTTGGTTCTCTTTCAGCACCTTTTACTTTTCATGCTTCGTCTATCGGTTCAAAACTTCTGCCGAGATGCACAGATCGTGTTAAAAATCAATGGCCGCACTCTCTGAGATTGCCTTGCATCACAGTAATTAGCTACAGCGTCGAGTCGTTTCTTTTTCTGTGTCTGAGCCAAGTCAATGAGTGTTTTTCTTGGTTCTGATGGGATGGCAGTATTTATAATTCTGTTCCATCCACTGCATTCAGACCATGAGTTGGACTTTGTTTTTGAAGACCAAACATGTGAGTAAACTGGAGATGGACTGATGGTTGTTGCGACGTCACAAGCAACGATTCAGTGTTTCAACAGCAACATTACAGCAGGTTTATTTCCATATGTGAAGCACACCGACCCTTCGGAAAATGTGAGACGTCTTTGTACAACATAGCAAAGATGCTGGTTAGAAGTGGAACATCTTTCTGAATGTTGGCAGAATTTTTGTGTTTCAGATCAGTTTTGTCTTAAGCTTTCATGACTGGTAAATTACAAGCAGAACAGTCACAAAAAAAAGGGCACATTTAAATCCCTCCACAGTGTGCCGGTTTCTTGAGTCTCCCAATTATTACAATCAGACATTTCTCCTGGATAAATTGCTGTTAAATCACACTGATGCTGAAGTAATCGCCATCCCTGCCCATTGGGCTGTGCATCGATGGCGGAGTTTGGAGCCGCAAGCGTAACGTCACTTCAGCAACTAATTGTTTTGTGAAATGTGTTTGTATTTATCCAATCCAACTAAATTTATTTGTTAAAAGAACACGTGTAATTGCATCAACCTCTTGCTAAGAAAAACAAACTTGCAAAACAGAGTTTTTGATTGTTAATCTTTTATTTAAAGAAATAAAGAGCAGAAGCTGCCCAGAATAGAGTGAAACCGCTACAAGCCATAAATATTGATCGGAAAAATAAAACCTAACCTTCATTTAAAGGAGATCATTTAAAAAAAAAAAAAAAAAAAAAAAAAAAAAAACGGAAGTAAATCAATAGTCCATGAAATCGTTACAGGCCCTTTAAAAACAATGAAATGTGCATGAAAATGCAGCTCAAACGCTCCTGGCTGTGGAAACAGATGAAATTCATAGCTTTAAGTCAGATGCTTGGACTTTTTTGAGAAGGGTAAACCAAAAGCTAGAACTAGGCAGTCTCTTAATTGTGATTCATTGTGAGGAGAGGAGTGCAAACCAAAACCAATGTACAACAAGAACCAAAGCCCCCCCCAACCCCCCTCCCTTGTTCTTTTTTTATTGCATTTCCGCATGCATAAAGTGTGAAGCTGCCGTACCGACAGGTCGACCGCACATTCAGGAGGCTCCCAAAGTAAACATTCATTTCTAAGAGCAAAACCAGCAGTACAAATCAAAACTGAAAATGATAGCAAACATATTTCCACACATTTGGAGTGAATACTTGTTTTCATGAGCAGGATGTGCTTTTGGGACTTTTTAATTCGTCCTAAAAGCACACCCCGTTTTTAATTAATTTTATACATTGCTCCTCAGCCAAACTGGTGTGATGACTGAGCATCGTAAATCAAATGAGTTCCTGCCCCATAACTTGCTTGTTGAAGTTGTAATCCTTAATTTGCGCTCAATAATTTTTACTGCATGTGGTTCTGTCTGAACTACACAAGTGCTGTTTTTGTGTATATTTCTCTCTATTCTGTTTTTACTGAACGACAGCAAACAATCAGTAATGCATTACATTACAAACTTGGAAGAAAGCTGCACGAACAGATCATTTATTATGTTTGGAGGCTGTTCTCGCTTAAAGGAACAGTCGATTTGAATATCTTTGGTCAATGATGCATTCATATTAAATCACTTATTTAAAAAAAAAAAAAAAAAAAAAAAAAGTTTGGCGCACATTAAGGTCCAGATCGCGCTGAAATGCTCCACATTAAGGTTTATTTTAACCTAATTTATCAGGTAAATCAACCTTACAATTGTTTCCCCGTATTCAATTTCAATATATTTCTAGATGTAAATGTAGGAAATAAAGAGTTGAAATTATAAGGATTAAAACTAACCTATTAACCAAACACTGAATTTTATGTGCAGAATAAAATGACCTACTTGAATTCACCTGTAAAATTCACAGAACAAAGCTTGTTATAATTCAAAGAAGAAGAAAAAAAAACATTTTTGAAAAAAAAATGCATAGCGTAAACAGCATTTCAAAATTCAGCTGTACTGCACTTCATACCTACTCCTCAGGCGTGGCGGCTCGTTTTCACTCGTGAAAACACGAGCGAGGCCGGACTCAGAATCAGAAGTTTTTTGTTGTTCCAGTTGGGACCTGCTGCTCAGATGGAGGGAGCGGAGGTAGAAGTCTAAAGCGCTCCCGTTTTAAACGGGGGCGGGCGGGGGGTGGGGGTGTTAAGGTAGGGTGTTTGATGGGTGGGGGTGTCAGAAGGAAGATTTTGGACCCCTTCTTCTTAATACTGCCGCTCAATACCACAGCTCCTCCAACTGGGCTGACTCCACTGTGCTTTCCTCAAACTAAGAGCTGAGCCACGGGAACCTCAGCGCTGACTCTAGCTGTCCTCCTCGTCGTCCTCCTCGCGGCTGCCCACCGCTCTCTTCCTGAGAGCTTCGTCGGAGTAACCCTGGACTCTAGGTTCTGGCCGACCCTCGGGAGACCCTCTTCGATTTCTCCAGACCCCGTCGTGGTCGTCGTCCTCGTCGTCGTCGTCATCCTCTTCGCCGTCGGCCTCCTGGTCCTCATCTTGATTCTGGATCAGCCTTTGCTGCTCCATCGCCTGTTTCCCTGCGGAAGGACCGAAACGTCATCAGTGAGGTTATAAAGAAGTTGCACTAAACGCTCTTTACATCACCAGTCCATGAGATAAAGGGCCTTAAAAAAAGTATTCATACCCCTTGAACTTTGTAAAAAAAAAAAAAAAATAGAGTGTGAAGAGTTGAAATTTTCTGTTCACAGATTCTCTCCATCCCGTCTGACTGAGCTTAAGTTGTGTAAGAAATAAAAACAAACAAAATGTCCATGTCCACCTGCACAACCTGTAGAGACCTACCCTAAAATACTTGCAGCAATTAAAGCAACATGTGGTTCTAATTTAGACGGAATAGATAAATCAAATGGGGTGGGGTCACCATTTTCAGATGATTATTTGTAAATAATGCATAATTTCCCTTCCTCTTCACAATTATAGCAATTCATCACTTGAAATCCATAAAAAGTATATCAGTTTCCAGTTGAAACAAAATATGAAATTAATCAAGGGCTATTAAAACTTGTGGAAGTCACTGATATAAATACTGGTGCAGTGTAATTTCAAGGAAAACTCACTCTGGTAGTAATCATGTGAAGAAAATCGCCGCGAGGGAAAGACGTAATCGGCGATGAACACCAGCAACTAAAAGAACAAGTCATTATTATTATTATTATTATTGTTATTAATCAACAATTCATTGCAGCGCTCCATTTCAGTTCGCTCTTCCTGTTCACAGCACAGGCTCGTTGGTTACAGACAGAAATACCCACCAGACCCAGCGTCAGGCCAGCAAACAGGGTGACCAGACCAAAGATGACATATGAGCCCCAAACAGGAATCCCCAGCTGCTCCGTCATGTAGTTATGGCAGCGCTGCAAAACACAACATGGTTCTCACATATTCACGGTCAAAGTAGTGATGTGGATATTTAAAATACACAAAGGGATTTTAACTATACGCCATCTCTCCAATAACAGATAACTGCTCTAAACAGAAACAGTGTCACCCTTAAACAGCAGATCTTCTTATTTGAATATTGATAAACACTAAACAGGAGGTTTGCTTTCGTATCAATGGGTGCTAAACATTAAAAAAAGTAACAGGATGGGTTTTTAACAGTGCTTACAAGCAGAACAATGTGTAATGAGGGCGACTGAGCTCCACCCGAAAAGAAAAGCCTGTTTTAACTTCAGAAGGAGAAAATTAATCTCCCTCTTCTGCTGCCACCCTGAGCTCATTTTATATAGATAGATGTATAGATAGATAGATGTATAGATAGATAGATGTATAGATAGATAGATAGATAGATAGATAGATAGATAGATAGATAGATAGATAGATAGATAGATAGATAGATAGATAGATAGATAGATAGATAGATAGATAGATAGATAGTATAGATAGATAGATAGATAGATAGATAGATAGATAGATAGATAGATAGATAGATAGATAGATAGATAGATAGATAGATAGATAGATAGATAGATAGATAGATAGATAGATAGATAGATAGATAGATAGATAGATAGATAGATAGATAGATAGATAGATAGATAGATAGATAGATAGATAGATAGATAGATAGATAGATAGATAGATAGATAGATAGATAGATAGATAGATAGATAGATAGATAGATAGATAGATAGATAGATAGATAGATAGATAGATAGATAGATAGATAGATAGATAGATAGATAGATAGATAGATAGATAGATAGATAGATAGATAGATAGATAGATAGATAGATAGATAGATAGATAGATAGATAGATAGATAGATAGATAGATAGATAGATAGATAGATAGATAGATAGATACTTATCCAAGTACCTTCTACAGGTGCGAAACCCATGAGTGTGCCATTTACTCACCCGGATGAACATGGAGAGCTTGAACAAGGCCGACATGGAGTTCATCCTGTGGAAAGAAGAGGGGAACGCAGCGTGTGATTGGACACGGACCTGTCTGTGTGTCACTCAAACAAATATCCGCATGCTTGCGTATCGCTTTCTAAGGCGAGAAAAATGCACCAGGAATAGCAGATATATACACAGCGATGTTTGCTGCCATTTAAAAAACAAAAAGGTAGAAACAGGAAGAAAGGAACACGCCGACTCTCGCATGCTTTTTACTGGCAACTCATTCTAGCCACTTACAGAAATGAAGATGGGCCGAACCACGAAGAGACGGGCTCCATGGACTTCCATTTCTGCTCATCCACAAAGCTGAGGAAGTCATCTTTAGTACGAGCTCCCTGGTACTTGCGGAAGACGCCGTCCTTGCAGCTGAATCGTAAAAAGGCACAGAGGTTACTTTGCACCGAGGAAATCTCACCGACGGATTCCTGATAGTCAATAATCGTTCTTATTTGTTTTATCAGTCATGTGTTTGCTGTCCAGGGTGGCAGCTGCTTCAGCACCACAGTCAAACAGCAAACCTTTAGCCATTTTAAGCAGTCTCAGCAACAGCAGATGATTCAAAACTCTTCTATCTTTATTCGACTTCTCAAGGAGACATTCACAATGCACACCTAAATAAGTCTGATAAAACAAAAAGCTCAACTATTAAAACATCTATTGGAGCATATAGTTTTGTATAATAATTAGGAGGGATTTCAATAGAAAAGAGAATTAGCTCAGAGCATATGCGACACTGAACAGCATGAAGTGATCTTCTCTACAGACCGTCTGCCGCTGAAAATAAACCCACAGAAGTGGAAGCACTGAAAACCACAAAATGTGCAGATACGTACTGATATATAGTAGGAAGTGAGGTTATGATGAATCGCCCGCTCAGACCTTAACAGAGGAAAGAGACGACTGTCAGTCAGCAGGAAGGAATAATGTCACTCTTTACCAATCAAATGCGTTTCAAGCGCCCGCGCGTTTGGACGTTTCTGTTTAGGCGTGCCACGGAAAGCCCGTGAAAAAGCTTTCAGGGGAGACGGTGAAGTCCAATGGCGGGTATGCTGTGGATCTGAGCCAAGATTCAGTAAACGGCACCATGATGACTCGACATGCCAGAGATACGTCAGCAAATATATCCATAGTCCTAACACACCATAAATAAGCTATATAAACGTTTCTTTTAGGACTTCCACTATCCTGTTTTTTTGTTTTGGTGCCTTGTAAAAAAAAAAAAAAAAAAAAAACTATCCCACTTGAATGCTTTCTGACTTTGTCATATCACAACAACAAACCCTAATGTGTCCTATTGGGTATTTGTGCCAGATCAACAAATACGGCACGTCAATTTGAAGTTAATGAAAAGAAATGGTTTTCAGATCCTTTAGCAATTTTTTAACCTTCATTTACCCAGGTGAAACCCATCGACACCAAGGTCTCTTTTTTATTTAATTTACAACCTGGCCAAGAGGTCAACAGCCCACACTGCAGAAACACTTAATGCAATACAGTAATTTAAATGTAAGCGGCATCTGTTATAAGCAGTCATTTTAATAGACAGTACAGTTTTGGACAATAAAAGATGATAGATCTGTCAACAGTATAATAAAAATACTGCTAAAATTTGGCTAATAGGTGAAATCTTTGCTGTGGCATCTTTAGGATGCTGGCACTGTTTAGACGATGCCTTTTTGGGAACTTGCAGGTGGAGAAAATCGCTAGACCACAGGGCCACGGAAGTGTCTTATAGACAAATGTTATCCGATGAGGTTAACTCCGTGTACCCAGAGAAGGCAGCCCAGCTTCTGCATGTGATTCACAATGATGGGTGAGGCGACTACTTCCTGTCACAAACCTCAGAGCAGATTGGTAAACAGTGTTCAAGGACTGAAGGCAGACATGTACAGAACGTCACCGTAATCAGTTAAGTAGAAATGTTTCAGATACAAGACGTTTAGAGGCTTTAAGCAAGATTTCTTTCGATAACAAAAAACAAGCGTCATGTTTAGTTTGCGGACCAGACTTGCAATATGTATTTCAAAACAGAGCTCAGAATCCAAAGAAAACCCGAGGTTACACCTAGTAACTTGTTCAAGTTGTTTCCATTGGGCAGCCGTTAATACGACCCTATTCTCCTGCCAATGACAAATAAAAATCCAGAAGCGTGTTGTGTGCATTTGCATGCAGCCTCCTCTACTCTGATAACCCTAAATAAAATCCAGTCTGCCCTTCCGATATCACCTCATTAGCAAACACCAGCGAGAACATCGGCCAAACAGTCTAATCCAGCATCCGCTCAGCTCCCACCTGAACGCCGATCACCCTGAACGCACCACCGTGACAGTGAAACATGGCGGCGGCAGCATCATGGCGTGGGCCAGCTGTTCTTCAGCACAGGGAAGGTGGGGAAAGTCAATAGGAAACCGATTCTAAAGCAGCTAAAAGACTTAAGACCGAGGCTGACATTCACTTTTAAGGACAACAAAAGAGGAAGGGGGGGAAAAAAATCGAGGTGAATGAATATTCTTGCAAGTCACTGTAGAAATATTGAGTGTTTTGGGAGGGGTCCATACCGGGTTGCTCTGTCACATCCACCTTGGCTATGTTGACGCCCATGTCATCCCCCCAGTCTGCAAACTCCTGCCACACCGGCTGCAGCTGCTGGCACGCGGGACACCAGGGCGCGTAGCTGCGGGAGAAAAAAAGGTGTCAATGCTTTGGGTTCGTCATGAAAGAGTTAAAAAAAAAAAACACACAAGCTCGCCGCCTCCTAGCCCACAAGTTAGCCCGCCGAGTGCCACCCAAACAGCTGGTTACCGCGGCAAATTAAGCCAAGAAAGTTCGACACACTTTGTAACATCGTAGGACTAAACCACGGTAGACGAGAGCGTCTTTTTAAACTCGTGGGCACTCGGTTTTGCGAATGTTCAATAACAAAAACTACAAAACTAGCTGCATAGCCCGCTAGCAGGACACTGACAACTCAATCATCCATTCGCCTGTCATTATCTTCTCCCAGTCCCCGTCCGTCACTTCCTTCAGGCTGTCGGGCTTGGCCGACGCCGGCCGCGGCGTTGAAAGCAGCAGCAGGAGGAGGAGAGGCCATGTCCATGAGCGGAGGTCCGCTCTTCCTGGTAAGGATAACATGATTGCACTCATGCTGCGAGCTAACAGACGAGCCGTGTCCACTCCACTTCCGGTGTGCGCCTTTCGCGTCAACGGTAGTGACGTCAGAGCCAGCCGATACAAATTATATCTCTACGCAGTACATTTTTGCTGAATATTGTTATATATATATATATATATATATATATATATATATATATATATATATATATATATATATATATATATATATATATATATATATATAATCATACTGCATATTGTTTTAGATATATTTTTATATAGATAATTATTTGTTATCTTTTTTATTTATGAAAGATCAACCTTTTCTATTATTACTAAATATTAATTTCCATGTACTATCAGCAGGTAGAGGTGTTGTTCCTAAAATGTTCAAGAGACAAGGCAAAATAAGGTGTTTTAAAGCTGAGAAACCTTGTTTGTGTGGTTATCTTATTTAAAAAAATATGTTTATCTGTTAACGAACAGCTTCATTTGCTTGTCAGTGCCTACTTTGAATCAAATACAAACAAATCAAGGACGAATAAACAACTATGACAATCAAAAATCTCTAATATGTAACAGTAATATGTACTTTATAGATACTTGTGGTACTTGTGGTCAGGTACTGTTTACAGCTAAATAACTAGTCACTCATTTTAAGCCAGTCATTTTCATGCACTTTCAGTACACGGGGCAATTACAATTATGGGGTATCTCCTTATATTTGCATTTTCAAAGCTGTGATATTAAAGTTTTAAACTTTATTAAAGGACCATGTGCCAGAAAGACAAAAATAGAGGGTGTTTTTTTTAAAGGAAGGATGTTGTCCTGCTAACAGGTTTTCTCCCTCGTTTTTTTCTGTATTTGACTGCATGCACCCTTGTATTAACTCTGACTGGTTTCCCTCTCCTTGCTGAAGACAAGAAGACCCAAAACACGATGCTGCCACCAACTTGTTTATTAGTTGGGAAGCTGTGTACAGGGTATTACAGGGTATACAGCATTAGTTTTTCTAAACACATGTAGGGCAAGGCAAGGCAAATTTATTTATGTAGCACATTTCAGTACAAAGACAATGTAGAGTGCTTTACATGATTAAAATATTGCAAAATAAAACAAAATAAAAGCGAGTTGGAATAAACTGTAGAAACAAAATAAAACGTGGGAGATTAGAAACTAAATGCAAATATTAAAAACAGTTGGACTACAAAGTTTAACTAATTATGTTTAAAACAGTTTAACTAGAACAGTCGAAGGCAATCCTAAACAAATGTATTTTTAATCTTAATTTAAAAGAGTAGTGTTTTGTAGTGTTTTGTTTGTAGGCCAAAAAGTTCCATCATGCTGCCAATTGACAATAGTACCTTCTTCCACATGTTTGATGCATCCTCTACGTGGCTTGTGGTTTTCACACAACAATTTATTTTATTTGGTTACTTATGCAACAAGGCCAGATGAATGGTGAGCATCACTGATAGTTCTCCTGTCTAAAATTCTCCTATAGTAGCGATGAATCTGTCAAGCTTCTCCAGAGTTACCACGGGTCTTTTGGCTGCATATCTGTGTCGTACTGGTGTTCTCCTTACTCGGCTTGTCAGTTTGACCATCATCTCTTTCCATGTTTGCAGTTGGGACTTAATCCTTTCCATTTCCAGATTATTGACAGAACAGTTCTCTCAGATATGTTTGAAATGTGAGATATTGTTTGATAGCCTAACTCTGTTTTAAACGTCTCTGTATCCTTATGCTGAGCTGTCTGTTCAGTTTATTGGCCTTCATGATTTGTTTGTTCATGTTGATGATCTCTAATAGACCTCTGAGGCCTTCACAAAATAGATTTTTGTTGGGAGCCCCATTTGCTACACAGGTGACTTCTGAAGACAATTGGTTGTATTGAATCTTATTTAGAGGTGTCAGAGTGAAAGGTTTTAAATACAAATGTATTCCACATTTTTACATTATTATCTTAGAAAAGGATGGAAACAACATTTCATTTCCCTCCCACTTTCCACTTACATACTTATTTACAGATGCATCTAAAAAAAAACAAAAAACAATATCAATAAATAGGATATTTTTGTCACTCATTTCAGAAAGTGAGAGTCAGATATTATCCAGATTAATGGAGTGAAATATTTCAAGCCTATATTTCTTGTATTGTTGATGACAAGGGTTTACAGATAATGAAAACTCAAAATTAAGTGTCTCGCAAAATTTTAATATTCCATGAGATTATTAATAG
Source organism: Fundulus heteroclitus (assembly GCF_011125445.2). Lineage (NCBI taxonomy): Eukaryota > Metazoa > Chordata > Actinopteri > Cyprinodontiformes > Fundulidae > Fundulus > Fundulus heteroclitus. The sequence goes on from NC_046379.1 coordinate 24,319,516, forward strand.
AATTATATTTTTAAACAAAACTGTTGGGTCTTAAAAGTCTGTTCATTTCTACACACTCAATCCTTGGTTTGGGCTCATTTTGTATGAAATCCTCCGTCAATGCGGCATAGCATGGAGACAACGAGCCTGTGGTTCTGCTGAGGTGTTCAGGAAGCCTAGATTGCTTTGATAGCAGCCTTCAGGTCATCTGCATTGTTGGTTCTGGTCTCTGTCATCTTTCTCTTGACAATACTCCACAGATTCCCTCCAGGGTTGAGGTCCAGTTGGCTGGCCAGTCAAGCACAGTATCACCATGTTCAGTGAACCAGCTTCTGGTACCTTTAGCAGTGTTGGCCAGTACCTGCTGGGAAATGAAAACAACATCTTAAAACAACTTGTCAGCAGTAGGAAGCATAAAGTTCTCTGAAGTTTCTGGGTAGACGGCTTCATTTCTAACTAAAATGCAAACTTTACTTTTATCTAAAAAGAAGACTTTGGACAACTGGACAGTGGTGCATTTTATTTGTCTATGATTGCTGTGCTCCCTTGTAGCCTTGCATACCATAGGGTTGGAGTTATGTACCACTGCCCACATCCTCCAAAGGTTGCGAGACATAACCCGCCACCTCAGGGAGGCTATAGTTTCAGTTTTGCCTATGGGTGATTCGCTGTCTTTTGTTACTCCTCTGCCTACACTGTTTTTATGCTGTTTCGTCTGTGAGTGACTTCCATTCCATACCTTTGTAATGTTACCATCATGTCCACTAGTACCATTTAAGTGTAAATTGGTAATTTTCACTATGTGTTTTTATGTCTTATTTTGGCAGTGTATTGCTATTGCTAGCACCTGTTAGCTTTGGATGCTAAGGCCTAATCAGTTGATAACGTTGCTGCCGTGAATTGATGTGTATAGTGCTACATGGCTTGTGTTGTTTTTATTGATCTAGTATTGATTGTATGGTGTTTGCTGCAATTCTGATTAATGATGTGATTATTTTCTGTTGCTTATTTGCTAATTTGTTCAGTGAATGCCCTCATTAGGCTCATGAGCATTCCTGTTGTGCTTGCTTCTCCTTTACAGACCACACTCACATGTAGCATAATGTATGTTTTACAACTCATTTTGCGACTCTGCGTGTTATGGACCATCCTCAGAGTTATATTAAAGTTGGTGTTCATGACCTCCTGTCTCCTAATTCTTTAAGCGGTATCTCCCATCCATGTTGCCACTTAAAAAAACTGAGAACTTTTTCATATTTGAATTGTTGTAGCTGTATTGTATATATTTTCTAGTTTAATGTTTTAATTTAGTTTTTTGTTCTTTTATATTATTTACTTATATTCAGTTATTTTATTGCTCTTTGAATTAATGATCACAGCAAGTACCGTCATATGTTTTGATGATATCGGTCTTTACTGTTCATGATTATATTGTTTTCTATTTATGTTTTTTGCAGGTTCAATATATATGATTTTAGGTTACTATACCTTTGAAAAATGAAAAATCCGTTTTTCATTTTTGATTGTTTCATTATCAGTACAGTTATTTCTTTTATCTGTCTGTTTCATTAATTTCATAACCTTAGCGTGTGTCTTTTGTGATTTTGCATTTGTCCTTTTGTTTTTATCCCCTGTAAAGTACTGACTGTATAAAAAGTGTTTTACAAATACATTTTCATTCATTGATTGACACTGGAACGCTGGAGATAGGCACCAGCACCCCCTGCGACCCCATGAGGGAGAAGCGGTTTGGGAAATGGATGGATGGATGGATGATTGACACTGTTACCATACTGTGTCATCCCATTACCTCATCAGCCCCCCCCTCCCCCCATTCACCACTCGTAGTTTTCTAGACCCAACCTTTCCAGCAGATAATATTTCAGCTAATCAAATTAATTTTATGTCACGTCCTGCTTATGAAATCCACTCAAAAACGTGAGTAACACATTGTCCAGACATGGTCTCATCATGTGTAGATATTTATATTTTTGCCTATGGGCAATTTTGTGTGAGTCTTGCTCCTCTGTACAGGAGGGCATGAATTTGAGTGAATGTGCAGAATGAGAGCAGTTATTATTGCTGGGAACCTGCAGGCAGATTGCACTGGCAGACGATTATCAGTGCACCTCACACGCTAAAAATACCTCCCAGATGACATCCTTTTGTGCCCCTACCAACGGCCCCCATACTCCAACCACCAGCTCTGCTCCACTTACAGCAAAAAAATGGATCTCCTTCCTGGCCAGCACTCCCCCACTCCTCTACTTTAACGTAATGCACCAAGGAAAATAAGAAGCAGACCATAGCAACATAATCTGGTTTGGTTCTCTTTCCTCAAGCTCTTCACTCTATTTAGTTTCCTGCTGTTTGGAAGCACTTACTAAATATGCCTGTGATTGTTTTATTGTCCCTCTCACATTAATGTTGGTTTAAGAATGTTTTTTTTTAGTCAGATTCTCTCGTGTAATTGTGAATCCTCACTTAACTCTGCAAGCTTTCTTCTAATTTTACATTTGATTTGCTATTGATTAAACTGATCAGAGGCTGATTGTTTCCATGGTGATTGCTCAAGTGTAGCTCAGAGGGAAAAATCATAGATATTTTTCTGTGGTGTTAACCCTTCACGTTGTTTGGGTTTCTCGTTATTGTGACCACAAATTTATACACAAGCTGAACCATTTTATCCATGTCTTTTTTTTAAACAAGAAGAATATATGGTTTCTATTTGCTTTCTATTTGCGAATAAATCACCACCACATCGTTTCAGGATTGCAGAGCATTGTGGCATCTGCATTACTGTTTGTTTTGTCTTTTTCTCTTTTTTTTTTGGCTGGATTGCAACTTTATTTTTCACTCCAAGGGATTGAACATCTATATGTCACAGTATTGTAAATTCAGAAAAATACACCTACCTGTGATGCCAAAGTGCAAAATATAAAATTGCATCCCAAGGATAAATGGTCTTTTCCTATCCTTCAGCCCGCAATATCATTACGGCTCTTTATATATTGGCTTTTGCAGTAGTAGTATTTCATTAAAATAATGCTGTCTATATTTAAAGCTGATTACCTTAATCAAGCAGTAAAATAACACATTACTATTTATCACTATTACTTAACCAATGCAGTTCTGACACTGCAGTATCCATTTTTCTTGACTACCACAGGTATGTTGTACTAACAGGATTTTCAAACTCAGGGCGGCCTTGCCAACAGTGCTACCAACTGCTCCACCATGCAGCCAGCAAGTTTTCCTGGCTCTGTTTGATGAGACTTGTCAACATATCCGCTTGTGTTATATTTCAGTGTGGTTCCAGTTAATCATCTCTAGGGATATTAGAGGACAGTAGGTCACAAGTCTTTCTTTCACTGTTAATGTCAATGTAAAGTGTAACGTAAAAAAAAAAAAAAAAAAAAAAAAAACGTAACCTGTTTTGAAAAACCAAGACCTATTTGTTCAACAAAGTAGTGAACATGGCATATAAATATATAGAATTTTACTGATAGATTTGTCCTATGAATATAATACTAGTTATCTATATATTATATTCATAGGACAAATCTATCAGTAAAATTCAATTTATAATAGTATTCATCTCTATATTTCTTCTGTCCTGTACTTATGGAACCATTGTTTATCCTGCACTTGCTGCTATTGCACTTCTGGTTAGACCTAAACTGCATTTTGTTGCCTTGTACCTGTACCTGTGTAATGACAATAAAGTTGAATCTAATCTAATCTAATCTAATATTATAGGGTTTTGCAATCCCTCTACAGAAAACATGCAGTAATGTGAGAAAAGGTTCACTTGGGGTGCAATAAGCATACAAACAAACGGTAAATATAATATATAAAATATATTTCTGGTAAATATAAATGACAGAAAAACAGAGCTTCAGCAATCAGACTACAGACAATCGATGTGAATCCTTTTCTGTAAAAAAAAAAAAAAAAAAAAAAAAAAAAAAAAATGATTATGTGATTCATGTATAGTCTCTGGAAAGCCTAAACAGCTTACTTAATCTATTTAATTAATCACCTCAGACAGGAGACCGTGTACAAACGAGTACAGATGATTGATGAAACTAGTGCTGTGCAGCCCAAAAGCTGCATTCTATGTAATGACCAGCAGGAGGCAACGTTACTTGTTGTTGAGAATGTGGACCGAGCTCTACTTCCGGGATAAGTGAACTCTGGAAATTAGATAATAATAGATAATATCGGACAACTAATATACATTGTAACAGTTTTGTGTAAAATAGATGATATATGAAGGTAGTGTCTAATTAGCACTCATTTATGTTGTGAATAGGAACATTTTAAATATGCAAAAATAAACATTTACTGCACCTGCTGCACAACCCGACACTGCTCCACCAGATGTAGCTCACATCTCTGACAACATTTCACTTATTTTCTAATCTTTTCAATAGCGTTTGATCTATAACCCATCGCACATCAGACGTGTCTATGCTTAAACGGTGTGTCCATTTTGTGTGCTGTTATTCAACTCTGAGCGAGAGCTGCTGGTATTCAGTAATTTCAAGGTTTCAAGTGTGGTGAGTGAGAAGTGGCAGTGTGTGGGAGTGAGGCAGCACAGTGGAGCCTTTCAAATGGAGTGTGCGCCACACAATATTTTACAACCAATCTCTCCGGGTATTTCACCTCTCTGTGCCTCCGAAACTCACATTCATTCTCAGTATGAAGTTGCTATGTGGAGCATCTGTGACTAGAAAACATATCAGCGAAGCCATAATTATGGCTGGTTACACCAGACAGACTGTGAAAGAATTGGCCTGCCCATTTTCACTGGAAATGTACAATCATTTGAACTGGAGCACAAAGTGTTAAAGATGTTGGATGTTGACTCACTGAATGTGTGTGTGTTAAATGTCAAGTATTTAAATGTATCTCTAAATGATAGATAAACATTTGAGTTAGCAACATTAAAGCTGCAGTAGTTAATCTTTGTATAAATGTATTTTTTATGTATTAGTTAAAGCCGTCACTAAATCCTGACAGTTAAACTCGAGACATAATCTGTGAAAAAAAATCTAGCTCCTCCCAGTGTTCCTACAGCCACTTGCAGAAATATGCGCTCCCAGTCAGACACAACCAGTCGGAGCCAGGAGAAATGTTTTGCTCTGATTGGTTGTTAGCGGTATCAATTACTCTTGTGTGCTGTCATTCAAGCTAAAGATTGCCGGTGGGCAGCAGCTGTGTGGAGAAATGACGGAGAAACAACCTGCTTTACAGAAAAGCTGCCAGAGTCTGGAGTCGCTCATTTTATGGAGCAACCTAAGGTGTGCTTGTTCAAATTTTTAGCCTAAGTCCACGGTTTTCTCAAAACTCCCTACTGCAGCTTTAACTACTAATTTCGCTGAATGGAAAATAAGAATAGTTAAATAAAATGTTTAAGGTTCTTTTTAATTTAACTACTTTTCTGAATGAAATATTATTGCTAAATCAAATGTTGAAATAGCGTATCTTGTACGGAACGGGGAAGGGGTAAAATCCACCAGCATGTTTGCCCCATTACTCCTCTGTTTATCAGTAAAGAAAATAGTGCCTATCAATATGGAGTTTGAGTCAGTGCAACCTTACCCCTGAAGCATCTTCTGTGCCACTTTTCGACTCAGTTGTGGCTCTGTGTGTGTATCAACTTGAAAACTCACATATAGGAAATTCCTTGACTTCTACAGTGCTGCGGAAAAGTATTTACCCACTTACACTTTTCTTCTGTTTTGAGAAGTTGAGTTGGATCCCTTTTCTCCCCATCATCAAAGCAAATCATCATTTGAAAAACGCATTTTGGAATAACTCATGGCTTTTTTGTCTGATATGAAAATCTTTAACAATCTGAAAGGATTAAGGAAAAAAACAGAAGAAATTTATTAGGAACACATACGTTTTACACAGAACTGTACCTTGGCCAGGGTGATTCAATTAAAGAGTTAAATTTTAACATCCATATATGACATGATTGTGTGATGGAGGAAGGCTTGGGAACTAGTTTTCACATGCAGAACTGCATGGAACGGTAATCTACATATGTACCTGCTAATGACAGGAGTGTCTTAAATACATAGATAGTGTAATTCTGCCATTTTGCAAAAACTACAAAATGCTTGCAGCAAAAATAATGAAAGTTTTATCTTTACATTTCAGTGCAACAGGGACCTCTGTGTTCGACTGTGTTGACAGTGCCTGGGGTTTTACTAATTTCAGTAAATTTAAAGATTAATTTGTCTGCCAGAGTTTGCTGTGTTTTTATTGAGACATCTTCCAAATTTTTACTGTGTGTTTTGAGAGTTTAATGTTGTTACTGTTTAGTGGACAATACATTTGTTTAAAGCAGCTTTAAATTCAGTGTCCTAACCTTAATTCCTGTTAGTGGCGGTTCTACACCAAATTTAGCAGGGGGGCCTGGGTGGGGCCAGTGTTTTTTCATGGGGCACAGAGCAAAAGATTGGGGAAAAAAAACTAAACAGGTCAATATTTCATCACTTAACATATTAAGTGAGCAAAAGAGCCAATTGTGGCTCTGGAACTGCAAGTTGCAGACGTGTCACCCTGTCTCAATGCGGCTGGAGCTAAAGGTGAAACAGCTTAATTTTTAAATTATTGTAAAAACTGTAAAAGGTAAAAAATGCAATTGGTCCAAGTGACCAATCAGTTACTGTATCTTTGTCGGCGTATATCATCGTAAGAAATTTCAAATCATGTCTTTAATACAGGGGCCAGGACCAATTCTACAGGAGCACTGGCCCCTCATGGCCCCTGTCTAGAACCGCCCCTGATTCCTGTGAAAGCGTTTTTTGCTAGACCCAGAAACCCTTTATATCAGAGGCATGCTTGTATGGTTTGTGAAAGGACTAAATTAACTTTAAAGTTCTATCACATCTCATGCTCCCATTGAAGAGGGAAGATCTTTTGTTTTCTTTGTTTTTGTGAAAAAACGCGCCTTGTCAGCAGGACCAAAGCGATGCATACATTAGGTTTTCACAGAGTGGAACAAAGAATGCCAGACACGCCTCAGAGGAGATGAGCCCAACCTGGAAACTTCAACTAAACAGCATCTGCTCCAACATCCTAATCAACATCTGGAGTCACTGGGGCTTTTCTAATTACCTGTGAGAATTCATCATTTGCTTCATGTTCTTTTGTACATCTTACTCATTTTAACACGGCAGACCTCCTGAGACTGATTCACCACCAATTGAACACATTACAGGCTTCAGAAAGCACTATGACAATCATTTATTGTAAATAATGAAATATATTAGCAATGTATGTTGTGCTTGAAAGTATGATTTATTGTCTTTTTCACTGGAAGTTAAAGTGGAATCCAGGTCAAGAGGGGCTCAGAATTTGACTCAAATTGTTTAAATAATATCTCCCCCCAAAGCCTGGAAAGCTCCAGCTTGTTAAACCCCCGCTCTGCTGGTGAAAACGATACCATTCATATTACACCCTCAAACCCCTTGTCTCTGCGGGTAGATGGCATGCAGCACGACCATGCAGCATCTGCATGAGCAGATTCCAGCTCATTAGCCTTTAGATGAATCAAAGCATCAAACTAGTAAACTTGCTTCTTAGTGATTAGTGCTTCCACAGCCCTCTTAGCCTGCAACCCTCTGTTGTTGAGATTTGCCTGTTATTTATTCCGCTGTCGCCCACGGGACGATTCAACCCATTTGCCACGTTTAGATGTGCGTTTTACCTTGGATGATTAATGGTGATGACATGCATCAACTGTGCCGCCGAGCCCTAGGTAAGCAATTCTAATTTTGAGACTTGAAAGATCTGCTCTCCAAAATCATTTTAGCCCAGGTGGAGGGAAATATGAAATGTTCATTGTCAACATGGTAATCCTTGCTCGGAAAAGCTACATTTCTACCTGAGGCAGTGTAACAGTTAATCAGGATTCCTCAGAAAGCTTGTTAAAAATTGATAAGGTTTCCTGAATTGCTTCTTTAACTCCTCTTCCTCTTTCCATCTGCTTTCTGATGTGCAATTCGTAAAGTAAGTATAAGCCCAAATCTTGGTTCTACATGCAGGTCTGATAAGAAGAAGAAAAAAAACGATATAAATGATGATTAAAAAAACAAAATATCAGTTTCTCAGAGAATTAGAATATTGCATAAGACTCACTCAGAAGGTATTTTTAATTGTGAAAAGGTTATATTACGAACATGTTATGACCTACATAATCATAGGGAAGACTGCACCGCCAACATGGAGGATAAGCCACAGAAGGTCATCGTCTTTGTTTTCATTCAACCAAGAGCGGCTGGACTGTATTCTCTACGTTCTCAAGAGTCTCTGCTTCTGTCTGTGCCTAGTATCCGCACTGAAGCTGGAAAGACAGCTTTTCAGTACTCTGCCCCCACAGCATGGAACAATCTTCAGAAAGACTGGAAGTTGAAGGATTTGATTCCGATTGGACATTTTAAACGATTGCTCAAAGGTTTGGAAATGAGATCTATGGTTTGTAACTGTTTTATGAAATTCTAATTTAGATAGATGTTATTGTAAACTGTAATGTAAATTGTAATGTAATCTTTTGCCGCTATCTTGGCCAGGACTCCCTTGAAAAAGAGATTGTTAATCTCAATGGGACTTTTCCTGGTTAAATAAAGGAATAATAATAAAAAAAGGTCATTGCTAAAACATCTGTCACACTGCTGCATTGCAATGGTGTAGGAAGACTGGATGCCATTGAAAGCTACTGTGTATGTTCCTGGAGAGCCTTATTGTGCGTTGAGTAGTGTAGAAGACATTTAACCCCAGCTAAGCCAGGCTGCCACAGATGTTCTTAAGACATTTCACAAAATTCCATCAAATGGGCACTGTAGCTCTCACATGGCATGTATACTGCACCTGTGCACCAGTGCTAAAGAATCAACGGACCTGTAACTCAAATACTGCATGAACCAATAACAACATTAGTTATGCTAAATAGTGGAGATGTTTCACTCAGCATAGGATGCTGGATGCTTGAATGCAACGGCAATTGATGGCACCACTTCCTGTCTGATTAACCCAGCTAATAATTACCAGACCTGGTAAGCCTGGTCTGAGTCATTGAGCATTGAACTTCATTCCCTGGTGATTAGTGGCTCCTTTAATTATATATACATTTTTAAAAGAAGAGAATGACATGACTTCAAAGTAATAAACCAAGTCAATGTGGGAATTGGGTGGGGGTTCTCCTGAAGTCCATCTTTATCTCCACTGTCTTTAGTGGGTTTGGCTCCGGGTGGTTTTGGTTGCACCAGAGGAGCAGCCAATCCACCTCCTGTCTGTATTCAGACTCATCATCGTCCTGGATGAGACCAATGAGAGTGGTATCATCTGCAAACATCAGGAGTTTCACTGATGGGTCTGCAGATGTGCATTCATCAGTTTACAGAGAAAAGAGGAGAGGGAAGAGAACACATCCCAGGGGTGGGGGCCAGTGTTAATTTTTCTTGGGTTCAAAAAGGACTAGGTAGCCTAAACACGATCAAGATGAACGCTTGGCAAATATTGCTTAATTTGAAGATTAACATATGTTTTTTATGGTCATAATACATGACTAAGCTGCTTTAAGTCTACTAATGGAAAGTTGAATGAAGTTGAATGGTAGCTAAAGATGCTCAAGCAACAGGGATAACTGCAGCATTAAAAGGGATGTAAAGAAAAGTTTATTGAAGCAGAATCAATAAAGCGGTCTAGGAAATGGCTTGTCACATGAAACTCTGAGGGAAAAGAGAACAGATTTGAAAGAAACTTCAAATGTTAACTATCATTGACCTGCAAGCGCTTAATGGCAGGCAGAGCAGCAGCTGCGGTGACATCAGAGTAGGTGGGCCACTGAGATGAAGGAATTAGAAAACACAGAAAAGACAGCGCGAGCTCCCGTTGCTGGACCATCAGTGTTTAAACACTAAATCAAGTCCTAAGAAATACAAACCAAAACATATTTTGTAAGCATCAAGGCTCAGCAGCCTGTTAGCACTTTATTTGCTGGTGAAGATTCTCAGTCATCCAGGTCATGGTCATTCCAAAAAAAGTAAAAAAGCAAAGCAACTGGACATGTTTTCCGTAGTTAAAGACGTTTTGCTTCCTTTCCAGGAAGCTTTCTCAATTCAAAAAATCCGGAGTAATGTGGGGTACCAAGCTCTATACTGCTGCCTAACAAAGGCCTTGTAATGGCTTAGATAACATGCAAATTCAACAGAAACAGGTCCACCCCTTAGTAATGGGTGGTCGTTAAAGACATTAAACCAGCAGATTGAACCGAATCAGTTAAGCGCCACAAAGTAAAAACACAACTAAAACAACCAATGTATAGATTTTTTTTTTTATCCTCAGCAAATTTTCTCAGATCAGACACAACTTCTTGCTGCGCTGTTGTTCTGATTAACGCGACTCAACTCTCTGATGGGGAGAGTTGAGTCCTGCTACTGCGTTTCTCAGGATGGAGCACGCTACAGGGGTGCAGGGCCGCGGTCTCAAATGTCTTCTCCTCTCAGGGCAATGGAGGGGAAGTGACTTTTACGACGTAATTAGGAATACCGTCTATGCCTGGGAATCTATAATTTTTCAGATTCTTTTAAGCAGAAGCTCAGACAGCCAGTTTCAGGTGGCCACTCTTATATCTATTAAATATAGAATTTGAACCCAGGACTTTCTTGCTGCAACGCAAACAATGCCAGTCACTTTTCCACGGTGCAACCAAAGTCTCCTTGTCAAGCATTTTCTTTCCTTGCAATTTCATTGTCTTGAGTATCAAGCACATAATTTGAAAACATGGAAACTGACACCTTGTAAGATAAGATAAAGAAGGTTCACTCAGACGAGGTTTGTCCTGAGTATCTTGAACCTGTTCATTGCAATGGCCGAGTATCTCAGTCATTTTCAAGACATTCTCAACAACATGACTTCCCTGCTTTTTGTTTCAAGTGAGAATTACCATAAGAAGCTTAAATAAAAGCTTAAATAAAATAATAACATTTTAAGAAAGGAACACTCACTTCTCGGAGCAGCAAGGGACAACTCAGTGTGATCATATTTATATTTTATCAGCAAAGAACGAGCATTAATATGGATAGTTTGCCTGTATTTCAGAAAAGGGTTTTTGGTTACTGAATAGCTCTCTGTTGCTTAAATGTAAACAGATATCTTTTGCAAGACAAAAAAAATTTTTCTTTCCTGCCAGATTGTGTTCCTTCACATTATCTTCTAACATTTGAGAAAATATACGACAAAAGGGCAAGTTCAGCCAAGTAAATACATCTTCAGATGAAGGTAAATAACAATGTTGATTCACACCAAATGTTTGTTCCAAGTCTATCAGCTATTTTTGGATGCATGCTTCCTGCCGCCTCCTGCAAGATGACACTGTTTTCTTTGTAATCACCACAGTTCAGGGCTACCACACAGCTTCCACTTTCTCTCCCTCTGAGAAAGCAGCTACATCTCTATTTTATCTTTTTTTTTTTTGTTTTGGTCTATTTTCTTGCTCAATGCCAATGCTCCCATGCAGTGAGAATTCACATACCCTCTCACTAGGACGCACTAAATTGAAAGATTTCTTTCCGTAGCTTTGTGATCACATACAACAATGCTTCTGTGCCCATGAACCTGCTGCTTCTCTTGGTGGACTCATGTGCAGTAAAGAAGTGGTTGGGCTATTAAGTGTCGTTCACTGCATGGGCCAAATGTGACAGAAACACAAAGCTCTCCAGTTTTGGGAAACCCCCAACCCAGACCTTGTTGTAATTGTTAATCTTGAGCAATGCTCTTCAGGTTTTCTAAAGGCCCTCAATAGTGTTTTTTTCTCCCAATTCTTGTGCCTAAACACCTTGGAAAAAAAACAACAAGTAAGGTAAAGGTGTAACTGTTTGCGGAACCGGACTAGTGTTTGTTTTGGGGAAAGCTCTGGACAGGAGGATAATCAATGAGGAGAGCTCAGAAGGTTTAGAGTTAAATCATATCTTCTGTCTTAAGGCTCCCACATACTTGCGCGGACATAGGTCCACGGAGTCCGTGCACAGTCCGTGCGAACAGGTACACGCAGAGCTCAATTTTTAAGACCGAGTATGCAGAGTCACACAAGAAACGTGGCAAGACGCCTTCACATCAAACTGTTTTGTTATTTACTGTGGCGCTCCATGCAGGCATTCAGATGGTCCCTCTCTGAAAGGGGTGCGGTCGGTGCCTAGTGGAGACGGCTCTAGCTGTTTGCCATGGCAACAGCTAATGGGGATCCTTTATAAAAATTATAAAAATTACAATAGTCAACTCAACTCTACTCAGCTCAACTAGCTAATCAAACATGATACTAGCCGTTGAAGTAATATTCTGATCCAAGAAGTATCTCTGGGGCACAAGGGAACACGAGGTGACTAACTTTGAAGAACTGAAGGCTTAGCAACTGGGAGAGTTAGACTACGTGACAAAGATGAACACTTTTACACTTCCCCTGCTCCCTGCAATCCATCTAGATAATTATTAAGCCTAACAGAAAAAGGTTCTATATCAATTAGGCCCAAGTGGAAGGAAATATGGAATGTGTCACTGTCTACAGGGCAAACTTATTTTCATATATTTTAACTTTAAGCTCTTTCCATCCAAAGTTCCTGTTTGGGAGGAACGTGAGCAGCCTAAAATAATGCTAAAGCATTCACTGACATGTAGAGCTTAAAAATGCTTTGCTATGTTAAGTTTTAAACAGTTCGACAACAACTGTGTAATGAATAATCCATACAAAACAAAACAAAACCTTTTTTATGAGCAAATAACTAAAAGCGAATGACTAATGTATACCTTTCCACAGAGGGACATTCTTTGGTCTTCGGTTTTTGTTACTAGAAATGTTAAAAAAAAAAACAGACTTGGAGATTCCAGGAAGTGTTCAAATTTGTGAATAAACTATTTAATTTCAGGAGTGGTAGCGTAATGGTTAGAGAGCAGAGTGTTCAGAGTGCTTAGCAAGACCCTTAGTCCCACAGCCCCCTATGGAATGGGTTAAATGCAGAGAAAATATTTAGATGGAAAGTATGTTACAATGACATTAGAGCTTATGATGATTAACCCCAACAAAGTTGTAGCAGTTCTTTAAAGCCCTAGTGTGTAAGATTTTCCCACTGCCGCACCATCTAGTGGTGCGCTAACTGAATTACAAATGACTTCACCGTAATAGCTACTACGGATGCCTCGGAGTATCATAAGTGTGACAATGTCAACTTGTCTTCCATGTATTAGCTACTGCTAATAGCTAATAACTAATAGCTACGGTCATGGTGTGCAAAGTTTTTTGGCACTGTTGTCAAGTCTGCTTGTGTTTTTTTCTAAAGTCGCTTGTAAATTCCGTGAGTCGTGTTTTTTTGGGCTCGTTTGTGAACCCGCAGTCGCTTATTTGTGCTCTAAAACAAGCGACTGTAAACTTTGGGAAAAAATCACCGACCCTACCTTTAAGCCGCAGGGAAATGAGAGGCTAACAGGGTAACTAGTTAGCTAGCCAGTCAGATGGGCCCCCAATTTTAGCTGAGTTTAAAACAACTCATAATTAAAATGTTTAAATCCAGGCGAAACAACGATGTACTAGTGGGTATTAAATAAGTTCACTTTCCCAACATACAGTTCGTTTCTGTTCTCTCAGCTGAACAGTTTCTGTGTTGGTACGCTAAAGAATGAAGGTCAACTGCGGATCAGAAACAGTAGTCACCATGAAAACTGCAAGTTATTAGTTCTATTCCAGCTTCCTCCTGTCATATGTTAATGTGCCCCTGGGCAAGACATATTGGTATATAGTTGTGTCACTGTTAGTGGGCGTGGTTTGGCGAATGTTGCTCTGCAGAGTGCTTTGAGTGGTCCGTGTGACTAGAAACACCCAATATAAATTCAGTCTATTTAAAGTTATGCTGGGGGAGACTGCTGGTTTCATCAGTCCACCTGATCAGCTGGTTTGCTCCATCAGAGAATCATAGATGTAATAAAAAGGGTTTCCATACCCCTGAAAAGCACATTGCTAAATAATTTTTTTTCCTGAGGAGACTGAAGAGTTACAGCTAAGTTTGAGTTGTTTTAAATTGCTATAAATACAATCTCATCGCTATATAAGGTTTGTCGACTACAAGCAAGGAAACTATTACTGATAAAAACTTCACTGAAAATCATAACAAATTTCCAAACTATCCTTAAACTGGAAAAAGACTAAAGTAATGCTGTTTGTTGTAGTTCCCTGAGCCCCCTTAAGACTCAGCAATATGATCATTTTATAGAGTTGTGGTCTCACCATATCCTTTGCCTGATGACAACTTAAAGGTTCATTATACTCTAGTAAAACGATGCTTTTTGCAGATTTTTAAAATAAAAATTGAATAGGGATAAAAGCAAAGCAACAGGACAAAAATTGCGTTAGCACTGGTGAAACTGTCTAAACTAAATGAAGTGCCATATAATGGAAAATGTTTCTGTCAGTAAATCAGAAAATTAATTGTTGAGGATATTTTTTCACACTTGTGAAATCACAAGTGAAGGGTCCAAGTCAACAATTAAAAAGTTACCACCTGTATTTCAGAATCAAGCAACTCAAAATAAAAAAGATATTATATAAATTTGCTTTTCTGCACAGATGGAAAAAAAACTTTTATGCGCTACAATAGAAACTTAGGATATGGGAATAATTACTTTACTAAAAAACTAAAACTTGTGTTGCAACAATTCGTTATAACACTCTTATAACCCTCGATTCTATAAAACACCGGGGGAGGAAATAAATTTGATAAAGCTCAAAGTTCAGTCATTCACTGATGAGTGCTTCAGCTGGAGGCCTGTACTCAGATCAAATAGGAATAGCATCTTCTGTGCGGGTGTTACTGTGAGTCTTTCAGCTCAGTGCTGAGCTGCAGAATCCCAGCACAGCTCCATAGACATCTGGGTAAAGAAGTGCACAGACTGCAGGAGCTTTACAATGCAAAGCTCAAGCTAAACAGAAATCTCTTTGGGATGTGGCACTGATAAGATGTTACAGACCTCTAACTTTACCAGCAATGTTGTTTTATAACAATTTATGAGATGAAGGAAAGTGGAAGGTGATTCTGGTTGTCTACAGGTGACTTCCAGTCGCCTCCTGCGACCTTTCATTATGCAACACCTTTTAAAACTATCACCATCTGCTGTTCTCTGCAGGATAAAGTGTTCAATGGATGACAAAAGTCCCCTGTTACTCTGCTGACTTTCTGACATCTCGGCGCACTGCAGTACCGTCCAGACCCTTCAATGCCTTCATGTTTATGGATTCAGAACCATCTGCGCCCTTCATAAAGTGGCCTGGCAAAAAAATAGTTTCATGCTATCTTTGTAAATTAGGTCTGGAGGATGGATCTGAAGATCAAGCAGTATATTCACAATGAACAATTCAAAATAATTATGAATTTATTTTTTTCGGAGGAAATTGAGAATGTCCTCTAAGATTCATCATTGCAGAAGATATAGGTTAGGGACTTTTCCCATTGTACATTTCTAACCACACAATGTTGTCTCCATCTATTGTTCTGGCCTTTAATGAAGTACCTACTTCAGCTATTTAAGTTTGGAGCTTAAGACAATAAGACAATCTCTGCGTCTGAGCCAAATCCAGAGAGAGATCTCTCTTCAGATCTCATCTCAGTATGTAACTTCCCTTCCAGTCATGACAGGTGTAGTATTAGCCTTTTACTTCACTTTTAAGGGCCAAACAGGACGTTTTCGTGAGCAAACTAAATTAAACAGACTTTCTGAGTATGAGTGTTATGATCGCTGGTGCCCCCATGGCAGCTGAGGAGCAAGCTGCGGATTAACAGACAGGCTAATGATTGTGACGGTAAGTGTAACGGGGGGATCCAGCAAAGAGCAGTAACCAACAGTCAACTTAAATAGTGAGGGACGGTTGGAAAATGACACTGGATCCTGGTGTGTTATTTAGGGGATAATGTTGAACAGCTGAGATAGAAAGTAAACAGGGAGACTAATAGGAGCTGAACTAAGACACAGTAAAACGCTTAGCCAAGGGGAAAAGACAAATACTAACCAAAGGGAACAAACTAAAATATGCAGGGAACAGAACACAACAAATGGGTAGGAAACTAAACCTAAAGGGATAAACCTAATATGGCAAGATGATATAGAACATAATAAACCACAGGGAGATGATGAAAGCTGACAAAAAAAAATAAAACCACATCCCAGATACTTATGGGTCATAACACCTACAGATCCAAATATTAATTTGCCAGAGGAGTATTTACGACAACCTGGATGCTTCTGGAATTTTTGTTTAGCGATTAACAGGGTAACCAGCAATAAATCCATAATTGAGCAATCATCACATAAGTCTTCACTTTTTGAAACAAATTTCAAGTTAGGGACTCAATACTTTAATGGATGGCGGCTGTACAGCACTCCAAATCTAACAACACCACTCATGGCAACTTTTGGCAGCCTTGAATTTGCCTTTTTTTCCACAGTCTTTTTAAGAATTACTCCTTTTCTGGCATGGAAACCAATATACCTATCATAAGCTAGAATATCAAACACAATTAGAAGGAAAAGCTGCTTAAAATGTCACATTTTCCTTTGACAACCAATGTAGCCTGTACTACAAGCCTGAAACTCTGCATATTGTTGTGCAGAAATAGAGAAAGGAATGCTATAATAACATGCTGCTTGCTGCTGATTTGGTTTGGATGTCTGCCTCAGTGCACTGCTGTAAGTGCAAAATGCATTTCAAACTCCAGTCAAATGCTGGATGTTTTTTTTTTTTGTTTGCTTTTTTTTTAATTGTCTTCATGCACACATGGTTTCTGCGACATTATAGCTTATTGTGCCATAATTAACAGTTG
This sequence comes from Fundulus heteroclitus, assembly GCF_011125445.2. Taxonomy (NCBI): domain Eukaryota; kingdom Metazoa; phylum Chordata; class Actinopteri; order Cyprinodontiformes; family Fundulidae; genus Fundulus; species Fundulus heteroclitus. The sequence goes on from NC_046379.1 coordinate 24,336,372, forward strand.
TGTGCGAAGAGCAGCTCTGGACGCACGTGAGCAGTCTGAACTGACATTCGAACAGTGAAAAGGCTCCACGTGCTCCAGCCTTTTTTATTCCTGTCTCATGCAAACCATCCCGGTTATTCAGGGCTACAATTAACAGGGCAATGTTTTTAGATTTCTATCTAGGTTGGACTTCTTCTACATCACCCAGGTCTCATGTTTTGCAGGGATTTATAATGTTCCCCTAACCCTAAAAAAGAGGCTCAGAAAAAGACAATAAATATGTCCTTAAAACCTGTAAACTTGGTACTTATGAGTTTATGTGGTATCAGGTTTGCAAGTTGTGTGACACGTTGTCTGAAATAAGTCGAAAGGAGATCAATATGTCTTCATTAAAATAATTCAGCGGCGTAATTCAGCAAGCTAACAATGTTGTTTTATTGACCAGCTGCACCTTTCCTGTTTTTTTTTTTCACGAGCTGCTACTGACTAAATACCTCTAATAACCAACGCACATCAAGAAAATTAAGATGGATGTGTTGTTGCCTGGTGTAGAAATGAATTCCTAAATGGATAGTGTGGCGTGCCCCCCTCCTTTTTCTCTCTAATCTCGCCCTTTAACAGCATTGTTGCACCGTGCTTCACGGGTCTCAATCGATTCATTCAGTCTCATTCCCCCCCCCCCACCCAACCCCCACTCAGTATCCAGCAGCGAACCCCCCTAGGAGGGAACCACCGCTTGTTTCGGCAGGCCTGAGGACTCCTTTGTTTACTTCAGATTCGTAGAAAATGGAGCAGGTGCAGGAAAAGCGGAGGACACATGCGGCATGAGACAGCGCCTGTTTGACTCCTTCTTCAGGTGGGGGTGCTATCAAAAAAAAAAAAGAAACATGAAAGACAACAAAAAAGAAATTCTGACCCTATGAAAGTTTAATGCTGGGAGCCATCACTGCACATGAAGCATGGGAATTTATCTGAGGGTCATGGGGAAAAGGGCAGAGGGGCGAGTCTGGAGGAGCCTTCAGCCCAGAGACTCAGTGAAAACACTGAAGTCGAAGAGCGTCTACCCCCCACCCCCTGACAGCGCTGGGTGAACTATGATTACCTCTCATCTCTGCACTGTAAAAAAAAATAATAATTCAGATAATAGAACTCATAAAAAAGTTATTTCATATGTCAAAATGATGAAAGGCGCTGGCTTCAAACCAAACATAAAATGTGGATTTACAGAATCGTTAAAAAATATTCAAACCATTGATTCTTTTTTTTCAAATTCTGCCACATTACCACCACAAACTTCAATGTAATTTATTCAAATTTGTTTTGTGATAGAGCAACACAAAGTGGAAGGAAAAGACTTGATTCTCTTTGAAAATAAAAAGCTTAAAAAAGCTTGAGATGCATTTGTATTCAGTCCCCCTGAGTCTGTACTTTGTGGAACCGCCATTTGCTGCAATTTACCACTAAAGGGACTTTGTGAGCCTCCCACTGGAGAAATTTGTGTTGACAAAGAGCAGTGCTGCAACACTGAAACAGGACACGTCACTTTCAACAGTAAAATGACGTTAAAAACTTCATGCTAGAAATCTTCTAAACACATAGGTTCTGAAATCTTAAGATTGAAAGATTATCCATTTGTATCTGGGTTTGTTTATTTCTTATTGACCAATCGTTCAGCAGCTTGATC